>NC_054840.1:2741126-3042292 GCF_018345385.1 Vulpes lagopus
TGAGGAGAGCTCATTAGCACATTGAAGCCCAGAGAAGTTCATCAAAAACAAAACAAACTCACTTAATTTTGACTAATGTGGTTTTCCTCAAATGCATTTGACCAATAATTCCCTTTCTTTTTAATAAACATTGAGGGGTAAGGTTTGAGAAACACTAGATCTGAGGAAGTCTAACAAATATTTTAGTTTTAAATGTTTTGACTGTTAAATGTGTACTTGCTTATTAATGAGTTATGAAGCTGTGCTTGAGTCACATTCTAACTGATGTGTCCACAGCAGGCTCGATTCAGACAGTGCTTTCCGGTGAATCAGTAAGAGGGCATAGAGATGGGAAGTGTGTAGGGGAAGGGAAGAAGAGAATAATAAAATCTTGAGTTCTACCCAGGCTAATTCTGAGCTTTGTCCTGCTTGCCTTTATTAAAATCACCCAGATGAGTTTCCTTTTTAAGTGGGGAGATTACCTATGCCTAGAATGAGGTGGTTAACAGGAATGCTAAAAAGCTGTAATAAATTGGATAACTTGTTAAAAACAACCAGAATAATTTTTAAAAGCAATTAGCAGTTCAATGCATCTACGTATCTATTTTCTCCATCAGTATCCATTCATCCATAAGTCTATCATTTTCTATCTCAAATAATTTTCAAATGAAAAAAATACAGAATGTTCAGCAACATGTTGTCTTTTCTGCTAATCAGCATATACTGGAGTTGACCATGCCGCATTTTGCCACCATATACTTGAGCATATTTCTATAACAGTTAGTATCCTTTTATTACTGATTTACATAGCTCTCTTCCTTGTTCACATGTAAACTCTTTGAGAAAAAACAAAAACGTTTTTATTTATATCTTCAATGCCTTTCAGCACAATAGATGCTAAAAAGTTTTGAATAAAGGGACTAAACTAATGAGTGTAACCACAGAAAAAAACAAAAATGATATAGGAATGTTTATAGCTATTTATTTATTTGTTTGTTTATTTATTTATTTATCTATTTTATTTATTTATTCATAGACACAGAGAAAGAGGCAGATACATAGGCAGAGGGAGAAGCAGGTTCTCTGGAGGGAGCCTGATGCGAGACTCGATCCCAGGATCCTGGGACCACTACCTGAGCCAAAGGCAGATGCTCCAGGTGTTTCTATAGCACATTAATTAAATAGAGATGGCAAAGGACATGGCATTAATGTTAAAGAGTTAAGTGGTATAAACTACATAAAGAAGAGAAATCATGTACTATTCAGTTGTTAATTTTAGTGGTAAGTCCTTGGGTTACAAGACATTGTTTATTTATTCCTTAACTCATTCCAAGGAAAAAATGTTACATCGTACAAAAATTTAATTATGATAAAGCAAACACACACACACACACACACCAAATACAGACCACCAAAACTAACAAACACTACAAGCCATTAAGTAAAAGCCTAGGAAAATTAGATATTAGAAAATTAAAGTGGAGCCAGAATCATATTATTATCTCAATTCTAGGCTAGAAAATGGTCTTCAATTACATTTATAGCTCTCTAATAATCAAAACAAGAAAGAAACAAGCTCAATCCGATCTTCAAATTGTCCTTTGAAGCTATACCAGAGCTAATCTTCTTAGAACTGAGGACGGAAAGGAAATCTGTAGGAAGGTAGAGCAAAGCCATCATGGGAGGCACCATCAACAGTGCCACAACACAGAAAATCACTCTTCAGGGGCAGAGTTTGATAACCCGCCTTGAAACTGGGTGACAGCATCATGCCACACAACACGTTTAATAAACCAGAGATAAACCGAAAGAATGCAGTTTAAATAACTTAATCTTGGTAGGGAGGTTCAGAATATCATTTTATCTAGAGTAAGGTTCCTCAGGAATGGTACTAATGACCTTCAGGCATAACGGGTTCTGTTGGGGGGGCACCGCACTGCACACTGTAGGTTTAGCAACCCCCACCTCTTGCCTATTAGTATCAATAACAACTCCCCATTCTCCAGTTGTAACAACCAAAGAAAACAAAAAAACAAAAAGCCAAATGTCTCCAAAGGGGTGAAACCATCCCCCTTTGCGAAGCACTACTCTGGAGCACCGATTCACAACTGGGGGAGAAACACAGATCCCATTAAGAATATCTCCAAAGCTATGGATCCTTTAACCAGCAATGGACCCGTATGTACACCTGACGGAAATGCTCATGTACCTTTCAGGGCTCGGGGACCCTCTTCGGTACCCAGCTTAAGCACATCTCATTTGAAGGAATGGTGGATTACATGTCTTTCAGCCAAGGTTTTATGAATGTGTATTTCTTGCAACTGACCCTTATATACAATCAGGTGGCTTTAAGGGCTAGATGGGGACATTTTAAAAAGATTGTTCACAGAAATAACTGAAATCAGATCGAAAACACTGCTTTAGCCAAAACTGTCCAAAAATGATTTCCCTAATCAAGATCAAAATGACTTGGGCTGCTATTTTCTTTTTTCTGAAGAAAGTCAGGTATATTTAAAAGATCTTAAATAATAAAATCAGAAACAACGTTCTAATTGTGCACTGAAAAGACTTCACATAAGAAGCGGAGTAAGACACTAGAAAAATTATTTACTGAAAGCTGTTGTACTTAAATTTGTTATTTCAACATAACAAGCACGCTCGTACCATTTTATTTGAGAGATTGCCAAATCCCTGAGATTTAAGTGTGCTGATCCACCTTGTGGTTCCGGTGAAGAGCACAATGCCCCAGGCAATGCCATTTCAGAATATGCCACCTCCTTGCTCCAGTGATTATCTAAGATATGGTACATGACCTCATGAGCCCTAATAAGTCAGTCCAGGCGGCTGAGACAACATTTTCTCCTGCTGTGTACACTAAGCTGCTGATACAGGAAATTGTCACCTCGTGGAGAGCGTTCAACAAATGTTTCTCAGTATTTACTATGTGCCAGCCATGATTAAAATAACCAAAATTGCTGCTGTCAGTGAGCTTATGTTATAGTGAGGAACGGTGCATAAATATATAAATAAAACACTTAATATAATTTCAAAGATTAATAGTGCTTAAAAGAGAATAAAGCAAAGATACACACACACACACACACACACACACACATATCCGAATTTTTGAGGTGATAGTTTAAACCATTTAATTATTTAACGAATGGTGTTATTGTTTTAAAGCCAGAATGAAAGTTCAATGCATCCTGGGTAACATGTTCTAAAGGGAAATATAAAAAGGCATTATTAAATAATGACCTAGAGTTAGAAAGTGGAAAAATGTTTATTATTTTCATTTCTAATATTGTCCTGAGGATTTTCCTATTTAATAAAAATCTACTGCCAACCATTTCCCTTTGAATTCATTTCCTACAGCTGCTGTAGCAAAACACCACAAATTAGGTGGCTTAAAAGAACAGAAATCCGGGTCAACTTTCTGGAGGTGAGAAGTCCTAAGTGTTCTCTCAAAGGTTCTAGGCCAAGATCCTTCCATGCCTCTTCTTAGCTTCTGATGGATGCCCGCGATCCTTGGCATCCTTGGTTTGTAGATAACACTCCAACTCCCCCCCATGTCTTTATATCACCCCAACTTTCCCCACGTCTTATATGTCTTCCACCTTGTAAAAATTCCCTCTTTTTTACAAGGACATCAGTTATTGATTAGGATACCTTCCAATGCACTATGACTTCATCTTAACCTAATTACACCTGTAAAGACTGTAATTCCAAATCGGGTCACATTTACGAGTACTAAAAATGAAGACTTGACACAATTCGGCCCACTACACCTTCTATAGTTGCTTAAAACATTTGGTACCAAAAATAGGCCCCCTTACAGATTAAAAATGTAGGTCTGTAAATAATTAAATTATGTAGCTTTTGAACAACAAAGTCCACTTATTTTGAGAATTACAAAAATATGCAAATGACTATTAACCACAGAATTTCTTCCAAAGAAATAATGGCATTTATTTTTTGACTTCAGTTAAAATAGCATTGTTACTTCATCAGATTATTAAAAATAAATCATATTTACTTTAAAAAACAGTTCATGGGACACCTGGGTGGCTCAGCAGTTGAGCTTCTGCCTTTGGCTCAGGGTATGATCCCGGATCTGCAAGGAGCCCACTTCTCCCTCTGCCTATGTCTCTGATTCTCCTGCTGTGTCTCTCATGAATAAATAAATAAAATCTTTAAAAAAATAAAGAAAAAATTTTAAAAAGCTGTTCAGAAAGGTCTGAAAAAGGTAAAATTCATAATCCCTTGAGACATGGATATTGTCAACATTTAATATACTTGCATGCATCTCTCTAGTTGTACTAGCTTTTAATGTATAATATCTTCTGTTTTTTTGCACTGTCAATATTAGGAAACTCATTTGTTTCGATTTTATTTGTTGGAAGCATTCTGAATCTGCTTAATCTAGAAGTTATAGGAGAGCAGTAAACTTTTATGTGATAGACACCAATCATCTTTCTGCAAAATTGCCAACTAATCATGAAATTTTAGATTCTCACCCTTGATTCTCACTTCAGCTCTAATGGCAGACCCCTCTACAAAGTAGGCCTTTCTTTTTCTGGAAAGCTCTAAATATCAGAGGGTTCTTCATTCTTCTCGGCAATCAGCAAACACTTTCTTCTATTGTCCCCTATTGGCCCTTGCTCTACCTTCTTAAACTACAATAATGTATTTACTCCCTTTTCCATATGTGAGGGTCAATATCTTACCTACCTTCATTCTTTCCCTTCTATAAGCTTAATTACTTCAATCATATTTCATATACTGCAACTTCAGATGCTATCTTTCTCACTTTTTTTCTGGTTATATAGCCCTTTTAAATCACACTCTTCATAACTAACACATATTCTCCAAGGATGGTGTGACAAAGAGTGAAAAGTGAAATGATTACCATCCCCATTCCTTTCTCTAAAGTTTATTAATGCATTTTAAGATAAATTTAGGCTTTTAATAGTCATATAACAACATTGATTCAAATTTAGCTTGCTGCAAAATAAATCTCTAGAGCTTTTCCACATGTGCTATTATTAACATGTTTCCTCCAAATAGCTATTATAGGAATTAGGATCAGTAAGGATAACTAAAGTCCACAAGTAATGCTCCAACTACATCTCATCTATTAATCTAAATTCCTCTGTATCTAAGTCTCTACAGAATCACTGAAAAGTATAAAAACAGATCATTTTGGAATTTGGTGTTATTAACTCCATAGCCTCATAAAATTTTAAAAAGTAAGGTAGAGATTTGGAGATAATAGAAAAACTCTAAGTATGTTGTGGATAATCTTACTGAGAATAACCCAAAGCATTGCATTTCAATATTTTACACGTTTGGTATTTTAAAGTTCATACAGTAGCTTTCCTTTTAAAGCATTCCAGTAATGTACTTCATCTTACATTTTTGACTAGTAAGAATTCAGTGAATTCAATTTTATTTGACTTGCTAACCAGTTAGATCTCATCATCAGGGTTGATATACAAATCTGATCATGTACATATTCATAAATACCTTGCTATTGTATCTCCGTATGCGTTCAATGAATGTTTGGTGAGTGCCTTACATGCATCAGGTCTGTCTCTATCTTGTAATCTGATCTGTTTCTACCATATTTGTGTATATGTGTGCACATTTGTTGGCTACACTGAATAACAGTCAAAAAGATAAAGACATTCCAAAGGATTAAAGGCACGATTCCCTCTTCTAATCTGCTTTAAGGATCTCATCTCTATATAGGGCATCTTTGGTCGACAACTCAGGGAAAAGTATGGAGCTCATAAACTCAGTTCTTAGCTCTGTCATTGTCTAGTTTTGGATAGTAACTAATTTTTATATTAGTGAAATAACACCATTGGAATGATCTTAAAATTTAAATTTAGAGGAAATAACACAAATAACAAAGCAGTAATGCTTATA
The DNA here is from genome assembly GCF_018345385.1 of Vulpes lagopus. Classification (NCBI taxonomy): domain Eukaryota; kingdom Metazoa; phylum Chordata; class Mammalia; order Carnivora; family Canidae; genus Vulpes; species Vulpes lagopus. The sequence continues at coordinate 2,747,037 of NC_054840.1, forward strand.
TGAAGCATTGCTACATACTCCAAATTTTAGTTTTAATTCCCCAAATTTGTTTGTGTAACATTGTCAGAAGTAAGTCAGGAAACATTTCATAAATTGACAAGAATAAAGAAAGAAGAAAACGTTATTTCATATCTTCTCTTTTTAACCCTGGTAATACTAGGACTGATCAGAGATAGTTAATTCATGAAATCATGAAAAATAATCATTTAAAGGTCACAGTTGGGCCTCAACCTTTTGTGTACTGTAAAAGGCACTGTAGTCCCTCTGTTTACTGATAAACTGTATTAGTGAATATGAGCCATTATACATCTTCTTAAGACTATGAATTGAAAGAGTGGAAACTTTAGAAGAAACATAGAAAGCCTAAGATTTCTTTGGGTAAAGTGTCACTAAAAATAATACCGACATCAATTTAAATCAAAGAGTGTTCCATTGTGCTCAAGGAAAATTGATCTTAAAGACTGTTCAGAAGGAAAAAATCACCGCAGATACACACACACACACATCACTGCAGATATGAATTAGCAAATATTTGTATTATCTGCAAAAGTGACGCATACAAGGTGAGGAATACTAGTATTTGCATAATAAACTTACAGAGAGAGATGGTAACAAAAAATTACTTAAAACAACTTAGAGTTAGCAGTAGTGATAATAATAAGCAGATGTCCAGACTGGAGAAGAGGGCTAGGAAAAAAAAAAAAAAAAAGGAGAAAGATAGAAAGGAAGGAAAAGGAAGAATTGGAAAGAAAAAAAAAAAAAGAAAACTCGAGTCATGTTGTCATGGTATTTTAATATGAAAATTGAATAAAATGTCACAATACAGAGAAAGAAACAAAGTGATTACAACTTAGAGCCATCCGAAGTTCAGGCTTTGTATATTTTTAAAATATGAGGATAATCTTCAGGGCCCTTTTCTTTCTCCTAACCAGTACTCGAAACAATAATTGGGGAATACATTGTTCGAATAATAGTTCTCTTTCATTACTTGAGAGTTTCAGGTTCATGGCTACAACTTCAGGAAGAGGATTAGTTGATCATCAATTCCAGACCTTTAAATGAGAAGTTGGCCACAAGGAGTGCGTATTTGAGTCAGGCTGGTACCATGCAGCAGTTGGCATAGCTTATCACAAACACTTAGCTCACGCACAGCCACGCGTTTACACGAAAGCCTGGGGCAGCTCCTCTGAACCCCTGAGAGCTAAGAGCGGACCTTCTCTTCGCCTAGAGGGCCAGGGACACGGCCTTGGTCTTAGCCCGAAGAGATGTGGGCCAACAACTAACCAAAAGATAAACCACAGGGGTATGTGGTGGCCCTAGAGACCTGTCTGTTTTGCTCCTGTCCCTTCACTCCCAACTCTTACACGTGTTAGTGACGACAAGCCATGTTCCAGGCTGCCTCAGCAAATACTGGGGAGTCTTGGCCGCTTTCAACAGCTTTCAAGCCATCAAAAGAGCAAATGTGTCATATGATCAATTTACCCACACAGCGCGTGGCCAGGCAGCATTACGAGGGCTCTGCAATAAACATCTGTCCCTTCAGGCTGCACTTCACCTAAGCAGCTGTCTTGTTTCAAAATAATTTTGAAGTAGAAGAGGATCCTTAGAGCTTCGCCTCCTCCCAGGCTTTCTGATGAGATACTTCTTGCTTTTGTGTTGATGGCACAGGCATGTGCCTGAAGCTCAGATGTCAGAGGGCCCCACCTAGGACTATGTGACTAGGGAGAGGGCAAAAATGTAGGGACTCAGCAGCAAGCTTTGGGTAGAAAGATCTAAGTGATAGCGGAACAGCCCGGCTACTTCAAGTGGCTCAGATTTCACCTGCTTATCTGATGCCTGGTTCCTCTGGTTTATGCCCAGTTTAGAAATAGGTCCTCCAGCCTTCCAACAGGTTCCTTGGTAGCATTATATAATCTAGCCTGTTCACTTTTGCTTAAATTGGCCAGAATTTTCTTTTGTTGTTTGCAACCAAGACCATGTAACAGAATGCTTTTCCTTCCAGGTTCATAAAATATATATATATATATATATATATATATATATATATATACAACTTATGAAATTTATCTATATATAATTTATAAAATATATTATATATATTATATAATTTATATATAATATATAATTTAAATTTATATATATTATATATAATTATATATATTATAAAATATATAATATATTATACAATTTAAATTTATATTTATATATAATTAAATTTATATTTATATATATAATTTGTGTATATATATATAATTTAAATTTAAATAAAGAATTTAATTTAATTTAAATAAAGAATTGCCAGGATCGAGAACCAAAGGATTCATCAGCGAAGCACTAACCTCTGAATTGTCTTTCTTGGATGCATTCCAAAGGGGATGCTAACCTCTCCATAGTTGAGGGGAAATGACAAGAAGCAGGGGATTCAACAACAAGACTATCTGTTGAGATCCCCACCGAGACAACAGTCTCTGTTTGAGAGAGCTCTTCCTGCTGCGACGAAGCTTCTCAGCTTTGATTTGCAGTCTATCGTATTTTAGGTGACAGGCTGTTGACAATGCTACGTTTGCTTTCTGCAAACCCACAAAGAGAAAAAGTAAACTCACATGATCTGAAGAAAAGAAAATAGGTCAAATACTGTGATAAAGGTTGAATCCCTTGATGGCTCTGCCATAGTTAGGTAAAGAAGCCCATGCTTTTAAACAGAACAGCTCAGTAGACCTAAGCAGGATATAAGCTACTGGATCAGAATCTCTTGGCGGGCAGGCTTCGGCGTGCATACAGACACACATATGTATGGAATATTGTGCATTATACCTCCACAGGAAATACTTATCCTTAGTGTAGAACCAACCACTGTTTCATAGAGACCAGATACTTAGGAAAAACCCGCTTAGAAAATGTCAAAATCCCCACTGCCACCTATCAGCATGAATAGAAATAATGTTTATAACTTATTTTCACTGTTGTCAGTACTAAGTCTGCCTCTCATTTTTATCTGATTTCCTTCTTTCATTTATCTGTAATCTTGCCTCTCAGTAATTGCCACAGACTCTGTTTGCTTTTGTGACCATTTTTTTTTTTTCATTTATTTTCTCCCTTACCCGAATGCTTTCACAGAGATAACATACCCGTAACTGCCTACGGTACAGATCCACCCTGACCTCGGCTCCGTTCATCACTCCCCACCTGTCCTCTGAACACACTCCCACCAGAAGAAGGGATCCCACAGAGACCATCAGGCAAAGGAGCAAAAGCAGAACCTGACAGCCTTGGGAGCTTGCCCACAATACCAGTTTAATGCTGAAATATCCGTAGATAATGTCCCCTGAATTGCCTTTTGTACTCATACAGAAGAGAAAAAAAAAAATATGGGAAAAAATACTGAAAACCCTTAAATTTTTAAAGTGATGTGAACAATTTTTCATTTTGTACAGTTAATCTGTACACTTTCCAACACTAGTGATAACGTTCGGCAATTTCACGAGCAATATAATCCTCAGGTAGTGAATTCATAGCTGTACGATCAGAAACGTACGGAAGCGAATGACTCAACTGTTTGTCAAGAAATTAGCTGAATCACCACAGTGTCATGGAAGGATTCAGTGAACGCGTTACAGGTACCACAGTCGCCTTATCCTCCACCGCACACGGCCCAAAGTCGCACAGCTCGTTTCTGAAAATGAACGTCGTGGCAAGCGCTTGTAAGTCCTCAGAATCGACATGGTCAGGAGAGGCAGGAAAGGTCTGTCCGGGGACATCCGTCTGGATTGTCCTGTGCATCATGCACTGAACCACTCGGCGCTTTCACCCTATTCTCACCTGGCCTGGCTCTGCCTCCCAGCCTTGCGGTTTGGGCCCGCTCACCCTGCGGAGCGGCGCATCTCCGTGGGAGCGGTCACACATTTCCCTGCTGTCCTGCACAGGATTCCCTCGTCGCTGCAGGAGCCCTGGTAACTGCCTGTGTAATTCTGTGACTTGTTGACCGCTGGCCCTGGGGAGCCAGGATGCCACGCTCTGCTGTCACGGTACCACATTGACCTGTGCCAATGAACACCAGAAATCAAATTTCCCTTGTCGGAAAGAGCACTAGTAATGAAAGATGCTTATTTTTATATTTGTTCGTCAAACACTTTCCCGCACAATGGCTAAAACAGGTTGCGTTGCTCCAGAGCGTTGTCCGTTGTGAGCAGAATTAAGCCAGGCTTTATCTAAATATGCACATTATTGACACAGGCTAATGTCTAGGCCAGAAATAGAACTTCTGGCCTAGAGATGTTCTTTTACACTGTCCGGTAGAGTAGTAGGGTCACAAAAGGCTGGTCAGCACTCAAAAAGTGACTAATATGACTGGGCAATTGAATTATTTATTTATTTATTTATTTATTTATTTATTTTTTAAAGATTTTACTTATTTATTCATGACAGTCACAGGGAGAGAGGCAGAGACACAGGCAGAGGGAGAAGCAGGCTCCCTGCAGGGATCCCCCTGTGGGACTGAATCCCAGGACCCCGGCATCACACCCTGGGCTGAAAGCAGATGCTCAACCTTGAGCCACCCGGGTGTCCCTATTTAATTTTCATTAATTTAAGTTTCAGCTTACAAATCCACATGTGACTAGTGGCTACGCTTTGGATCAGTTCAGGTCTAGATTGTGGTTTCCTTTAGGGCCTTTCTCTCGTTCTTCTTTTTATTTCTAAGATCGTGCCTGGCGCCTATAATAAACAGATTCCATGAGTAACCTTTATTGAATTAGCGAGTGAATTGTGTACTTTGAGTTTAGCTTCCAACTTCCTGAAAAACTGAAATAATAAGCACACAGAAACTAGGACAAAGCACGGGGCTCAGAACAGTGTTCAATAAGTAATAGCTGCATGTATATTTTAGAGGAGCTTCCTGTAAAGTTGCTTCTGAATTTGTCCTTTCCCTCTGCAATGCAAACAGGGAAGTCTGCACAGTGGATGAACTCTGCGAACCAGACAATAGCACTTCGGCTTTGAATGAAAGAGTGTGAGTTCAGGGGCTGCTGATCCAAGAAAACAAAAGCCAATTGTTTGCTTCTGCTGGGCAACCTTTCAAGTCTCGCCCAAGAAAACTGGCAGAGGCAGGTGCTATATTTTTCATAGAAGTGACAACAGATACTATCTCATTTGGAAGACGACTGGTCCTCTCAAGAAAACTGTACAGTAGTTCAGCCCCTCCTCAAGAGCGTTTTTCATCACGTTGACACGAACATCAGTTCTTGCTTTGTCGTCTGCCTTCCGTCTTTCATATGATAAAAATAATTGTAGAAGAGCAGATTTGTTATCTGAAGCTTTCATTTCTTTTCTTTCTTTAAAGAACTAAAAGAAGTTGGGTTCTACCTTAGATTTCATGGCATTGTCTTTGCCTCATAAAATCTTAAACGGGAGAGCTTGAAAGAGCTTTGGGGGAGTTAACAACGCTACATCAAGGCAATGCATTAACAATTTAAATTTTCTAAAAGTTCAGTTATTCTTTTATAAATCGTTGATATCATTGACCCTGCGATAGCTTCCATAGACCTGATCTAGAATCATTAACATTTAGCAAAGGGCATAATTTCTCATGAAAATTTCCCAAAAGTTTAAGGAAACTGTTTCTTAAAGCCAATTAGTAGACAGGAACCCGTTGATTGATGCTTAATCCAGACACAATTGAACACATCCTGGGTTAAAACACGATCGTAACAAGAACTAGCTCTTTGCACAGGTTCCTGACATTTGTAATTTCCTACTGTATTTGAATTAATTTGACGCAGAAGCACAAACTCAGTCTCTGAGGTGGAATTAGCCACATTTTTGGCTCTGTCAGAACTGTGGGAGCTGAAATTAGCCACTAAAGGCCTCCTGATATCTTGGTTTCCACTTGATCACACTGCGGGATGACCATGAGCAGAAGCGCCGGTGTTAGTTTGCAAGGGCTGCCATAACCCAACCGCAGACTGGGGGGCTTACACAGCAGACACACATTTTCTCTCGGTTCTGGAGACCTGAACTATGGGGTCAAGGTGTCAGCAAGTTTGGTTTCCTCTGGGGCCTCTCTCCTGGGCGTGCAGATGGCTACCCTCTTGCTGTTTCCTCACACAGTCTTCTTCCTCTGTGCCTCAGCATCTCTCGTGTCTCTCCGTGTGTCCAGACTTTCTCTTAGAAGAATACCCATCGGATTGGATTAGGGCCTACCCTAATGGCTTCATTGTAATGGGATCACTTCTTGAAAGGCCCTAATTTTCAAATATGGTCATCTTCGGAGATCCTGAGGGCTAAAGCTTCCACATATGAATTTGGGTGGAGACACAGTTCAGCCAATACAGCCCATCTTAGTTTCTCTTATGAGTTTAATGAAACCGGATTATGGTTAGTTTGGGTCGGGTCATCTAGAAATCACCAAGGCAAGGGTGACTGGCCTCTAACCAGGTGTCCACATGACTTTCCTTAACTTTATTATCCTCTGTGACAATGCCCAATTCACATGCTCTTTTGAATGCAGCCTCTTAAATTAATTATTGGGAGAGGTTCCAGAGTGAAAAAGAGATAGAGAGAGAGATTGTAGCTCTGATTCTGATCTCTTTGCCCCAGAGCATCTAGAGCATAATTAACATTTGTAGAGCACTAAGCGGCAGACGCTCTGCGAAGAACTGTAAATACCCTAAGTTCGTTTGCCCTTCATCACGCCTCTGTCAGGTCATTTACAGTATTATCCTGATTTCAGGAGTGAAGAAAGAGGCACAGAGCTACTAGGTGGGAAAACTGAGATTTAAACCTAAGTGGCTGAATCCAGCGGGCGTTGGTGAGGAATCCTTCGTGATTTCTCGGTCCTATCGCTCTCTGGCCGGGTTGCCCTTGTTAAATACCTCACTTGTGAGAGCCTCCCTGCAACAGTGGCTGTTTACACAGTTGCTGTAAAAATAGATGACTTAATATTTATGGACATGATTGATGAAGCAGGAAGATAACTCATTAAGAATTCACTGTAATCCAAACAATAGGAGAGACTCAGGACGGTCTATAAGGTTAAGGGTTGAAGAGAGACACTCGGTCGTCCCCCATTGACCCTGCTAGAGCCAAGATGTCACTGGTGACTGTTTCCAAGGCAGACGTACTTGCCATGCAGTAGTAAGAGCGCAAATTAGATCCCATCGCTGTGCAAGGGGGAGTGGATCAAGGATCTAAAAATGGACAGAAATAATAGAACAATTCCTTCAGGCGTCTGGGGGATGAGACTGGATAAAGAGAGAGCAGATGCACACAGAGAGGCAGTACTGAAGGGAAGGTTTGTCCGACTGTTGTCTTACATGTTTATTTTCAGACAGTGAGGAAAACGTGCTTACAAGGCCGATAGGACAGATTGAGCCAAGAGGGGCCCGAAGATAGAGGAGAAAAGGGGTTGGACACGTCTCAGTGGAGGAAGGGGTAGCGTCACCTCAAGTGGGGTTAGAAGAATCAGGAACTTTATAACTATGACTGCAAACATACAAATAACAAAGAACAAATTGTGGGAAGGCCAACATGTCTATGCTGGGCGGCTACCTGAACACACACCTGGGACTTAGCGCAAAAAGATTATCTCTACCAAGTTCTCTATAGATTCTTTAAAAAGAGTGTTGCTTTTTTTTTTTTTTTTTAATTTGGTTAATTCTCTCTTATACTGTTTATACTCCCTGGAAATGTTCTGCTTTTTTTATCCTCCCTATCTTCAGTCTAGTGAAGTGTGACGGAAATGAATAAAAATCTGTTAAGGAAAAATAAGTCGAAGAGTTTGCATTTTTCAATCCATATTTGAGTATGATTTTTCACAGCAAAAGTATATGCTCCCAAAGGCTGATAACATATTTTATCTTTAGCATTATTAGATCAAACATTTAGAGAATGAAAGCTGATAGCTCCTAAATGTTGTACAATATTATCTAAAATGAACATAAATTGCATGAACCTTCAAGTTTTCATCCATTATAAGATGACCTTCGGAAATTACTTCTGCAGCAATAAAACTAAACATTCAAGGATGATGCATGTGCAGTGCATTAAGTTAGGAGTGTTTACATGGCACGCAGTGCAAAAGATAAATTGGCAGATTTGCCAAAGTACCATGCCATATCTACTTTTTTCCCATTTCACCTGAGTGAAAAGCAGTAAAATACCGGTGTTAGTGGGATCTAAGTGCTATCGCTTATAATTTTTGTGTGTGCCCTGAGGTAAAAGAAGAAGGTAATGAAAGCAGCAGCAGCTAGAATGCCTGGATCAAAGGGGAGCCTGGTAGTAAATGACCCCAAATCTGGTGATGGCCTGTTTAAGGCCTTCAGTTTCCACACCCCCTGATGGGTCTTGGTGTAATTCCAATCTCCAGAACCCAGAAGGACAAGACAGTGGCTTTAGGAGACCTTTACACTTTAAAAAATTCCATGATGCAAGCCTTTGGGAGTTTTATCTAAAAACAAAAGAAGAAAATGTCTTATCTTATATAGATAACTTTTCATATTCTTTTTTTTTAAAGAACTTATTTATTTTTAGAAAGAGAGAGCATGAGCTGGAGGAGGAATAGAAGAGGAGTGAGAAGGAGGGGGAAAGAGTCTCAAGCAACTCCGGGGTGAGCATGGAGCCCCACTTGGGGTTGATGTTATGACCCTGAGGCCATGACCTGAGCCAAAACCAAGGGTCGGATGCTCAGCCGACTGAGCTACCCAGGTGCCCCAGGTATCTTTCCTATTCTTTACTCTGCACCTCAAACTTCACTTTACCTCTTCTCATTTACTCCTTCTCAGAGGAAGAGGTGCTCATCCTGCTTGCCAAGGTGAACTTCTCCCCCTAGAACGCTGAATACATTTTCTATCGTTTCTTCCAGGTCCTTACGACCTTCCCTATCTGACATCTTTCCTGTAGCTTTAGTCCATCTCTCTTCTGAATACAAATCCTCAGCCTGGTGCAAATCTCAGGGCTACTTTCTGACCCAATCCAATCAAAACATAGCAGAAATGATTCGATAGTATCTTCTCTAGACTTTGTAATTCCCACAAGTGATGTCTGTTCTCTTTATCGTTCTTTTACCGTGAAACAAACCGTAGTGTTTTAAAACGATAATTTATTATCACTCATGGTTCTGCCAGTTGACTGAGGTCTAGCAGGCAATTTTCACTCCGTGCCTCTCCCGTAGTTTTAGTCCGTGATAGTTGGGGCTGGAGTCACAGGAAGTCCTCTTCACAGTTGTTTTTGGTCTGGCGTCTCTTCGTGAACGTTCTTCTCATGGCTAGCTCCAAATTCCTTCACTCCCTGTGCTGCAAAAGGTCTTGGAAAAATCCTAAACCCTGGTGGCTGTCACATCCTCTCATTATGTCGCCCACACACATGTAGCTAACTAACATTACTGAGAACTTGTGATTTGCTAGGCACTATGTCAAGTATTTTTTGAATATCACCTCAAGTAAAATCTGTAAACTAGATACAATTACTATTTATAATCTCTATCTTAAACATGAGCAAACAGAGCCTTAGAAATTTTAAGTTTATTATCCAGAGTCACATAACTAGCTATTTCGTAGACTGGCCATCCTATTCTCTCCCTTTGAGTCTTTATTCCTTACAGTGTGCTTTTGTTTTAGCTGAAGAGCTTCTTTTCAAGATCACCACTGATTTGTTGTTTTTCTAGACCAAATGGTTTCTTATCAAGCCCTTCCTTGATCAATGGTGGGCTTTTCATTGTGGTGACCAATCTATCTTCCTATCTCTTGGTTTCAATGATAGTATTTGATTTTGTGATGATCATTTTTCTTAATCCCATTAGAGTTCACCATTCCAGGAGTCATCTCTCTATTCATTTGACTCCTAATATTTTATATTTAGTATTTGCCTTTCTTCTAAACTCCAATTTCATCGTTTCAAACTCTTCACTAGTCATATCTATCCAAATGCTCTGCCATTATTTAAACTCAACACATTTATAAATTATTCTTTTCATTCTCAAACTTGCTATTGACCTTTTCTCCACATGACTTATTTCTGACAAAGGTCTCTATCACTAGCTCAAAATGTTGGTGGAATTAATATATTTTTTTTTTGTCTCAGATCTTTTTCTTTTGGGAAATCCATCTTCCCTGTCTCTCACTCCAAAGGATTCAAAAGGAGTTTACCCAAATCCATTCCTGTGGTGGGTATCTGACTTAAGCTGAGTCTTTGAGAGTCATACCCTGTTTTCTGGTCGAAACGTATGTAAAGATGATTCCTTTTGATGAAGACTTTCTAGCTTCTAGGGTAACGTGATTCTGGAGGCCAGAAACCATCTTCGCCATATAGAACGGCCCAAAGAGGAAAGCAATAAGGGAAAGCAGATCTGAGAGACTGTAAAAGAATTTCTTGATTCAAATATATGAACCAGTAAATTCTCGTTTTTGTTTAAGTAAGTCTGAGTGGGCTTCCTGTCCCTTGTAATCTAGAGGGTCTCCACTGATGTCACTGCCATTATATTTGACTCTTGTTCTCTTATGCAATTCTTGTTAATGCTACCCCTATGAAATTCTCTTCTGTGTATTATCACAGCTACTACTCTAACTCAAACTTCATCATCTATCATCTAGAGTAAAAAATAGCCACCCACTTGCTGTCAAACTTCACTGTTCCAATCAATCTTATTCACTGCTGCCAGAATAATCTTTTTTAAATAACAGTTTTGATATTGTCAAACTTCTTAGCTTGTCATTCAAGGCCATTCATGGTCTAACTGTAGAGACTTCTCTCCCAATATATCACACAGCAGAATGCAGATCATGGAGCCAGATACCTGAGCTTAAATTCCATATCTGCTACTTCTTAGTTATATGAATTGATGAAGTTTCTTACTTTCTTTATGCATCAGTTTCTCCACCTATCAAATGGAGATAATGGTACCTATCTTATGGTATTATGAAGATTAAATAATTAATATTAATAAAGTACTTGGGACATAATCATTATCAATTAAAGAAAGTAAAATGCTCAGGAGAAAAAGTTTTATTTTCTTTCTTTCTTTTCTTTTCTTTCTCTCTTCCTCTTTCTTGCTTTCTTTCTTTCTTTCTTTTTCTTTCTTTCTCCCTTCTTTCTTCTTTCTTTTCTTTCTTTCTTTCTTTCTTTCTTTCTTTCTTTCTTTCTTTCTTTCTTCTTCTTTCTTTCTTTTCTTCTTTCTTCTTTTGGTAACCCTTGTGCCTAACACATTTTGATTCATGGGAGACCCCAATTAAAAGTTTACTGACTGAATGAGTGAATGAATACAGTCTCTGCTCTCTCCAAACAAAGCCTTTTGCTCCTCATGAAAGTCCACATGCATGTTTATGCTTCTGGGCCTTTGTGCCTATCACTGACCTAGAAATTTCTTTCTCTCCAGTACGTGTGTGCGTGTATATATATACATATATATATGGAATACTATCCATACTTAAATACCTTACTCAAAAGCTGTCTTCCTGAGTAATTGTGCTAAATCCCTCTTGCCAGATATAAATGCAATCCCCCTTTAAAAAAATCCATTCTGATTTATCTGGACTTCTCTAATGGCACATATTTTTTCCTTGCCTTACATTAGACTTATTTATGTATGTGCATTACCTTCTTTCTAAAGAATAATGATTGTAGGAAGTGGAAGAAGGATTTCCTTTGCAGTATCCCATAACACCTGGTACAGGGTCTTGCATGTTGAAGACATTCAGTATTTATTTTTGCGTTACTATACATGGATATAATGTATATGTATACAAGTGACTTAACTGCTAATAGGAATAAATAGGAAAATGCCAATATTGAAACTCTAATTAGACTATGAGAAGGAAATGTTGCAATATTACTGAACCAAATAGGCTAAAGACTTAAGATTTAACTAAACCAGATCAGACTCCACACAGACCAACAGCTGAAAAGTTGGCTTTATCTGCTTGCTTATATTGAAGAAAAGATATAGTAGACTATGACAAGTAAAAGAAAATCAAATCGAACATCATCTTGAGGGAATGACTAATGGAATAATCAAAATATACCTGATATATTAGAGGCAATAATTTGGGCAGTAAGAGATGAAACAGGCAAAATTAAAAAATTACTATGACCTGACTGATCATCTGGAAATAGACTCAACAAGAATCCTTTTGCAATGCCACTGAAGGCTCCCATCTCAGGTTCTCAGTCATGGGTTTGTATCAGTCATATAACTCTCAATGTGTAAACCCTTTCTCTCTAGTTAGATGCAAAAGATTAGAAGGCAGATTGAAGGAAGAAATAAAATAATTTAAACTCATAGAAACAGAGAGTAGGATGGTGCTTGCAAGGGGTTGAGGGGTGAAGGAAATAAGGAGAAATCAATAAAAGATTACAAACTTTCAGTTATAAAATGGATAAGAAAAAAAATAATAAGATGGATAAGATCTGAGGATCTAACATATAAATTGGTGACTATAGTTAATAATACTATATTGTATAAATGAAATTTGCTAAAAAGGGAGGAAGGTATATGAGATGATGAATGTGTTGATTAACTCAATGATGGGAATACTTTACTTCGATGGTGTATACATGTCTCAAATCATTACAATGTACATTTTAAATGTCTTCTAATTTACTTATCAATTAGACCTCAATAAAGCTGAAAAAAGTTAAGAAGAGAAATAAGAACAGAGTCTAGAAACAAATTTAAATCTACAGTTTACCTTTTTTGTACTCAATTTTGAGAAAACAATAATGAACAGATTGTAATGATTATACTTTTATTTGCTTAATTTTAGGATAATTAAAGCATTAAGAGACTCTAATTGTTAAGGCATTTCATTTCTTAAGTTTGTAATTATAGTTTAAATGTTTGGTGAAATCTCATTAGTTATATGCACAATTTACTAGCTTTAGTAGTGGCATATTAATAATTAGAAAATGCTAAAATAAATTGGAAATTAGAAAAAGTATAAACAGTACTAAATATTCTTGTCTTTGTACCAGGGACTCTTGAGCATTAATGAATCTATCACAAACTGAAGTACAAATTGTTCACTAATGAATCATAGCTCAAATACTTAGTGTTAATCTATAACACTATTGTGTTAACCCTATAGTGAAATGTGAAGGAAATATAACAATTCAGAACAGTCTTTTTGAAAAAGGTGTTGGAAATTAGCAAGTGACCTGAAATTCTTAGGAGGTGAATTTAAGTTGTATAATTACTGAAAAGAAAGTCCTGAAGTAAAACTATTATTGATAAAATTCACAGAAAGCCTCTAAGATATACTTTGCTATGACTATTAGTTTTCTAGGGCTACCAACCCAATGACCTCATTTTAATTTAATTACTTCTTTAAAGATCCTATCTCCAAATACAGTCACATTCTGAGATACTGTGGTTTAGGACTTCAACATGAATTTTGTGGGAACCAATTCAGTCCATTAAAATGACTTAAAGATTTTTATTTTATTGGTGAGAAATCACTTTTAAAAATACTTCTAAAATATAAGTCAGTTGGAAAGACAATTTCATACATTATTGTAAAAAAAAAAAAATAGAAAAGAATTGAGCCCAGAAATAAACCTACACTTGCATGGTCAATTAATCTATGACCAAGGAAGCAGGAATATATAATCAGGAAAAGACAGCCTTTTCTGTAAACTATGCTGGGAAAGCTGGACAGCTACATACTGAATAATGAAACTGCACCACTTTCTTACACCATACAAAAAAATGAACTCAAAATAAATTAGACCCAAATGTAAGACCTGAAACCTAAAAGAAAGCATAGGGAGTAATCTCTTGACAATCGGTCTTAGCATTATTTTTCTTGCTATGTCACCTCAACAGAGACAAAAGCAAAAATTAAAAAAAAAAAAAAACATTGGGACTACATCAAACTAAAAAGCTTTTGCACAGTGAAGGAAGCCACCAACAAAATGAAAAGTCAATCTACTGAATGAAAGAAAACATTTGCAAATGATATATCCAATAAGGAGTTAATATCCAAAATATATAACGATCTCATACGACTCAACACTAAAAAAATACAAATAATCTGATTAAAAAGGAATACACATTTTTCTAAAGAAGACATACAGGTAGCCAATGGATACATGATGAGATGCTCAACATTGTTAATCACTAGGGAAAAGAAGATCAAAACCTCAATGAAATATCGTCTGATACCAGTCAAAATAGCTAGAATCAAAAACAAAACAAAACAAAACAAAAACAAACAAGTGTTGGTGAGAATGTGGAGAAAAGGGAACCCCTGTGCAACGTTGGTGGGGATGTAAATTGGTGCAGCCACTCTAGAAAACAATATGGAGGTTTCGCAAAAAAACTGAAAAGAGAGGTACCATATAACCCAGAAATGCCACTTTAAGGAAACAAAAACATTAATCCAAACAGACATATGCAGTCCTATGTTTACTGCAGCACTATTTACAATAGCCAAGGTATAGAAGCAACCCTAGAGTCCATCCATAGGTGAATGGGGAAAGATGTTGTGTATACGCACAATGGACTATTAGCCATAAAGAAGGTTGAGCTGTTGCCATTTGCAACAACATGGATGGATCTAGAAGGTGGTACATTAAGTGAAAAAGTCAGACAGTGAAAGACAAATATCATATGATTTCACTTATATGTAAAATCTTTAAAAAAAAAACAAAGAGCAAGGAATAACAAAAGCAAAAGAAAGTAGACTTATACAAATATAGACAAAAAACTAGTAGTTGCCGGAGGGGAAGGTGGTGGAGGCATGGGCAAAATAGGTGAAAAGGATTAAGAGTACAAACCTCCGGTTTTAAAAATAAAATTAGTCATGGAGATGAAATGTACAGCATAGGAAATAGAGTCAATAATATTTTAATAACTTTGGTGACAGATGCTAACAACACTCACAATGGTGAGCATTTCATAATGTGTAAAATTGTCTAATCATTATATTGTACATCTGAAACTAATATTATTATTATTTTCTTTAAAGATTTTATTGACTTATTTGAGAAAGCAAGAGGGAGAGAGAGCATGAGCCGGGGGAGGGGCAGAGAGAGAGGGAGAAGCAGACCCCCCCACTGAGCAGAGAGCCCCACCCGGCTCCATCCCAGGGCCCTGAGATCATGATCTGAGCTGAAGGCAGACATTTAGCCAACTGAGCCATCCAGGTGCCCCCCCGAAACTAATATACATCAGTTATACTTCAATAAAAAATAAATAAAACACAATTTAAAAAAAAAAAGAAGAAAGCCCAACACTTAAGTATAACTATTCACAGCAGTCATGAGATGAGCCTAACTCAAGATCAACCCCAAAGTTTATATCCCACACTGTACTACAAGCGCACCCCACGATCATCCCATATATCACCACGCCAGATAGTATTCTTAATAAAATAATAACCTGGATCAGCCATAAGCACATCTATAAAACATAAAAATTACTTTCAACGATCTTTTACTTTCCATTTATAAAGCCTTCTTGGGAAGGAGATTAAGACTATCCTATTTGATCATTTGCCTGCCTCCGAAAACTTTCTCAGTTTACACTTATATATCACCCTTAGGGGTGCAAAATGGTACCGCATCTCTGGAAGCATGTGGCCGTATTTATGAAAATTATGTTTAAAAAAAAAAAAAGGAAAATTATGTTTTGATTTGACTGATTTCCTTTTAATTGTGGTAAAGTTCACAAAGTAACATAAACTATACATTTGAACTATTTTGAAATTCACACCTCCGTACCACGTAACACATTTACAGTATTGGGCAACCATTACCACTACCGAGTTCAGGAACACTCCCATCACTTCTCTGACTTTTTTTAAATGCAGAAACTTTCTAGCTGTACCATATACCTACAAGTTAAGTGAAATACCAGGGTTCCTTAGAGTCCTCAGATGTGAAGTTCCTAACAGAGGAACCAAAAATGTCTGACGTGAACAGATAAAATGGATAAAGAATAGTATTAATGTTGCTATTTCACTGTATTTCATCACAGAGGTTAAGTTCACGTCAGTGAGAATCATTTAAGAATTAGAACACCATCTTTTGTAAGGGAATTTTAGTGAAAGCCCCTGTAAACAGAATATGGCTCAAATTTCATAAACTGTAGTTTCATTATTGGTATCTAGATTCAACAGTGGAAAGTGAACAGACGTTCAAATTTCTGAGGATCTACTATGTTCTAATTACTTGTGGCAGGTTTCCCCCATACATTGTCCAGTCAAATTTGCACAATAAATGCATCATATACATATTATAACACTTTTTTTTAATAGATGAAGAAACAGATTTTCATGAGACTAAATAATTTGTCAAAGGTGACAGTCAATAATGATGGAGCTGGAAGTCAGGCCTGATTCTCTCATGAGTCCAAGGCTCATTTCACTTGACCGGACAGGAAATATAATAGTAATCTGAGGCTCAGTTTATTTTCAGATGAAAAAGCCATACATATGTACTGTATCCTATTCCAAAGCCATCAGGAGTTGATACAGACTGGATTTATGTGATTTCCCCGAAAAAGAAAATATTGTAAAAGTAAAACCCAAGAAGTCACATTAAACATCCCTCTTCCATTTTATAAAGTGGAAAGTTCTACTGGGGGGGATGCTTACTTTTCTTTTCTATGATGTTCATGGCAAAGGGGAAATCCTCTTGGAAACTTATATTTATATATTGGTATCTTTATTCCTAACAGACGGGAAATGTTTCTTGCAATCGTATCTCAATCTTGTTTCCCTTATATTATGAAAATCTAAATTTATTATCTTCACTTAAAATGACAGTAAAAATTATTTCTAAGATTCTTAATATGCTTTCACATACAAATGAGCCAAGTTTCATAGTTATCACATAAATTCAAGTAGATTTTTTAGAACGATTTTAACTAACCTCTAAACAGTGAAAAAATGTATTAGAAAAAGTCACGAACAGTTAATTCGGTCAAACTTATTAGTAGTTAATTGAGAATGACTTAAGAAGGCCTTCTTGGGACACCTGTGTGGCTCAGTGGTTGAGGGGTCCCTCCCTCCCCGCAGGGAGCCTGCTTCTCCCTCAGCCTGTGTCTCTGCCTCTCTCTCTCTCTGTGTCTCTCATGAATAAATAAATACAATCTAAAAAAAAAAAAAAAAGAAGGCCTTCTCCAACTCTGGTATTTCTTAGAAAATAACCTCCAATAGTCTAAGAAGATTTAAAAAATACTTGTATTTAAATTAATCTGAGATATATATTTCTTTCCATATAATCAGTCAAGATATACTACATTATTGAAGGTTATATATTGGAAAACTACATTTTAAAGAGTGCTTCAAGTACCAACCTGTTTTAGATAGCAAAATCACATCTATATGTGACAGGTGAGTACACTTTAGATAAAAACGTCATGTTTCCCATCCAATAAAATAGATGTACTTTTAAAACTGAGATAAGACCTTATTTAGTGAAAAGATACATTTCTAGTTAGAAGTGGGATAGACTAAAAGAGAAGTTACTAAGAAAAGTGAAGAAGGTAAGATACTGTATTTCTTAACTACTGTGTTATTTAAAAGTTCTAAATCCTATTTCCAGGGGGATAATGAAGCTCTGAAGTTCAGATTCCTGGTTTCAGAACTCAAATTTTGCCACTAGTGACATGTTAACGTAGTCATTAAAAACTGACTTTGAAATTATGTATATTCATTTATCTCAAGGAAGAAATGCCAGTTTTAAAATGTTTGAATATGATACCTCCAGTATAAATTCTCTGCCATTCCAATTAATAGCAAGTAGAGGAAATCCATTGTTATCAGTTCACTATAAGATCCACAGAATATTCAAATACATGAAAGAGAACTGAATTTAAAGTATAAGTTTCTCAGATCACAGCTTTACCTTAAAAAAAAAAAATCCAGTCCTGAAGATGTGGATAAACCTCAATATTATAAAGTTAAAAAAGAAAAGAAAGAAAGAAAGAAGCAAGGAAGCTTGCATTTATTTATACTTGAAAGCCAATCCATCAGTTTTGTTACATTTTATAGAATTTATAAATAGCTGTTTTCACATATATCATAATGTTCCAGGGAACACATTTTATTTCCTCAAACCACAACTCTCATGAAATTTAGATGTGAAGAAAAAGTGGGTTAGTTTTCCTTCTTTCTTTTTTTAATGACATCTAATTTTAGCCACAGACTAACTTGATATGAATGATAAAATATTTATACAAAAAACAAATGAAACTCTTAGCTTCTTGATAACTATAATGTAAATGTTCTTCTGATGAATCTAAAATAAAGTTATATTATGTGCTGGTGGAGAAAATATTTAAAGTTGCCAATCATTAGTGAGAAGAAACTCAAATAAGAGTATATAAACATGATTTGGACTAGGACAAAAGTAAGGAAACAGGGATAATCCCACTAGAGGTTATGGTTATGAGCTACTATTTTGAATCAGGAAATGTTCTTAAAAACCATCCAGCCTGAATCAAATTCAAAAGGATTTAATTATGTTTGCAAGTTAATGTATGTGTATAAGCAATGTGGATTGTGCAGGCTAGGATAGATGGCCAAATTATGACAAAAATTTCCTAGTTAGGCAGCAATCTCAAATGCTAGGAAAGGTCAATCAATTGTTTGAAAAGTACATCCTGCCTACTGTCTTTCTAAATATCATGTGCACATTCATATCATATACGCACATGAATCGAATGTTTTCTGTGTGAGAGGCACTACATCTAGTGCTTGCCAAGTATTTGCAGTATTGTGTTCGATAACAAAATAATTCCTCTTCAACTTATAGAGGAGTAAACTCAAGCTTAAATGGGGCTTATACTCAGGCTGTCTGATTCTAGGATCTGTGGTTGCCATGCTTATCTATACTGCATATGGGTTTCAAAATATAAGATTATACTTTCTAATTAAAATAGTATTTTGAGCACCATCTTTATAATAACTATTTCCACCAAATCCACTTAAAGGAACAAAAGAAAACACTACTAGGTTGGGGAATTTAGATTAAGCATTTAAATAAACTATCCATTATCAGCCATTTTCTCTAACCATATAATTTAATGGTCATTATCTATCCTGAAACTATTTCACAAGCATCTATAATTTGCAAACAAACAAACAAGTTAAAAAAAAAAAACCTCCAAATGTGATACAAAATGGAATTTTATACGAATGACTGCAAATCAATATGAATGAAGAAAGGATTGTAGAAGTTTTTTAACCCTTAGGAAGCATCAAATTATTATACATTTTGTAGAAAATATGTTCTGCAAATATGTAAAATTCCTAAGGATGAAAAATACTCGGAAGGATTTCATTCATCTATTCACCAGGTATTTATTGTGTGTTCCTTTGTGCAAGGAGGTATCATATATTAGTTAAGGATAGGACTCTAAACACAATCTGGTTTGTCCTTCAATTATATGGGCTGTATGATCTTGAGCTTGTTACTCAAATTTTGAGCTTCAAATGTCTCATCAGGCAGCCTGGGTGGCTCAGAGGTTTAGTGCCTGCCTTCAGCCCAGGGTGTGATCCTGGAGACCCGGGATCGAGTCCCACGTCAGGCTCCCTGCATGGAGCCTGCATCTCCCTCTGCCTGTGTCTCTGCCTCTCTTTCTCTCTGTGTCTCTTATGAATAAATAAAATCTTTAAAAAAAAATTCTCATCAATAAAGTTATAATATTTCCCTGACAGACTTGAATGGAGGATTGATTTATAAAATTTATATAAAGTACTTCACTTTATATTTGGCACATACTAAGTGTTCAATAAATACTGTCAGCTATCCACCTAATGTCATGGAGGAGTGGGAAATCCAAAGATGAAAGTGGCTTGTATCCAATTTAAAAGGAGAGTAAATTAATTACAAAATTAAGATAATTTTCATGTACATGATAATGTAAAAAAATATACGGATAAAGATATCAAATAGAGAAAAATGCTATAAATGTTTATTATAACTTTTTGATATAATAAAATGATATAAATTAAAATATTATAAATCACAACTATTAGCAACTTATAATACAGGTCTTAAAGTTGCCAGAACCTCAGCCAGCTATAAATACAAAAGATCTCTAATCTGTAGACTCAGACAAATCCTGATTTCCGGTGTGATCTAGTTCACTGTCATCTATTTATTTTGTCATTTAATCAGGTTGCATCTTGTTTTTATTCAAAGATCTATCATTTATTTCCATTATCTCATATTAATGCTTGTGACATAAGCTTTCTAAGGGTGGAAATTGGTGTCAAACGTGTTTTGCCCCATCACAATAGATGTCACTTGAATTAAGGGGGGAATGGATTAAGTTTAATCATTAATGG
This sequence comes from Vulpes lagopus, assembly GCF_018345385.1. NCBI lineage: Eukaryota > Metazoa > Chordata > Mammalia > Carnivora > Canidae > Vulpes > Vulpes lagopus. The sequence goes on from NC_054840.1 coordinate 2,767,322, forward strand.
AGAGAAGTCAATGAGTCATAAGTTAAACATATAATTGGGACACGTGATATCTAGAGCAATTATCGGTACACTGAATGACAAATCTGAATGACTAAAAGTAACATAAAATAATTATTGGCAAAAATATGGCAGGTTAAACACATTTTTGTGTCTTCTCCTCAAACTTAAGTAAAAAGGAAATAATTAAAATGCTAAGGATTTTCAAAGACACAGAGCAAAAAAGGAAGGAGACATTAACACAAGATATAAAAAGGAGAAAAATGAGCTGTCAAGAATTTAACTGGGGAGGCCCGCCTGGGTGACTCAGTGGTTCAGTGTCTGCCTTCAGCTCAGGTCATGATCCTGGGGTCCTGAAATCGAGTTCCACATCTGGCTCCGTGCAGGGAGCCTGCTTCTCCCTCTGCCCATGTCTCTGCCTCTCTCTCCGTGTCTCTCACGAACAAATAAATAAAATCTTAAAAAAAAAAAGAATCTAACTGGGAAAAGAAAATTACAACAAAGTGTGTGTAGAGAGGACACAGGCAAAGAGATTCAGTTCATCAAACAGACACCCAGAGACATGCAGTAGGTGAATTCTCGTACAGAACAAGTTGAGACTGAGGCATGTGTTGGAAAATAGGAACATGTTCAAAGTCTATACCTGGAAAGTCACTGCTCATGCTACTCTTGGTCTCCTCCCATACTGAAAATGCCCACATTTAGGCTCCCATCTTTCAGGCAGAAGGCTGGGTGTTTGCTTTCTGGAGGAATGGAGCATGAAATAATGGCTTGGTACTCATAGACACCAGGCACATTATAGGGTGGATATCTTAAGTTTTAATGACAAAAAATTTCCATATATGCAAGGAAAAATTGAAATATGATAAAGACTAACAGAAACATAAGAAAAGGGAAACACCAGGACTGTATGGACCAGAAGACATTATCAAAAAAGGTAATCAGTATCTTTATAGAGATCAAAGAACAACAACTAAAAAGGTATTGGATTTGAATTAAAAGAAAGAAAGAAACAAAGAGAGAGAGAGGAGAATACATTACGGAAAAAAAAAAAAAAAAAAAAAAAAGAAAACCTAATCCGAAGAAGTCAGCACGAGGAATTTCAAAAGAAGTTCTTACAGATGAGAGGTTGTCTCCCAGAAATCAGGTTTTTAAAGATGACATAGAGACGGTCTATATGAACAAAATAATATGAGTTAGAGAATCAACCTAAGTTTCTCAGAGCCAAGTAGGAGGAGTTTCAGATAGAAGAACTGGGGAAATAGAGAAAAGCATCAAAATTTGCAGAGGAATTCACCAGAAATGAAGGACATGCCTACAAGGGCACTGCAGTTGTTTCATCCAATATTTGCCAAAGTAATCCTCATGAAGCAACACTCATTTAAGAATGTCAGAGACAAACATGCTAGAAGATCTTAAAAGTAAAATAAGTTTATTTTTAATAGAAAAACAATCCGAATAACCCTGTAGTCTAAACAAGAATACTGAAATCCAACGGATAAGGAAGAAATGTCCTCGAAATTTTGACCGAACAGAATTTTAAAGCTAGGTTGTATATGAAATCAAACTAAGAGTTACAGGTAGGAGCAAAATAAAAAATGTTTAGACATTGGGAACTCCAATAAATGTGTCCTATTGCATCCTTTCTTTTGAAGCTATTCTTAGATGTGTTCCTGTGAGATACAAAAATAAACTAAGATTTAAAAAGATAGGAAATGACTCCTACGTAGGATCTATGAGAGAGTAGCAGCCATTGGAAAATCTTGGGTTGACACCGTGCCACAGGCTTAGTTAGCGATTGTTCTAGATTGCCCCCGGATGACAGTAGACTTCATGAGATGAAATATTGCCTATCTTGACAAAATAAACACTTTGGAAAAATAAGCCATACCTTTCCAGCAATAATATTTGTGGCATATCAGAGGCCTCCTGCCATGGAAAAGGCAGACCAACAAAAGAGAATCTATTACATTCCATGGGCTCAAAAATTCCACGGTGAGAAGAGACCACAGACACAGGTATGAAGGCCTGTGATACCTGACAGCTGCGCCGGTGGACCATAGGCCCATGGTACTTAAGGAGGGAGGCTAGTCAGTGAAGATGGCCTGTGGATAAGGCCGAGAGGGCTTAGCGCCACTTCTCTGCTCGCAGGAGTATCAATTTGCAACATCCTTCCTGTATGTTTTCTCCATGGAGTAAAAAGTATATTTGGGACCTACTAAACCTACGCTGCGCTCTGAGGCAACGCTGGTACCTAGAAATAAAGAAACTGACCTTCCATTCACCTCTGGCCTGTGATCGTGGAGCTGTCAGACTTCAGTAAGTGTCACTAGGGATCAAGGTCATACAAGGAATTTATAAATTCCTCCATTTTCTAAAGCTACGGGCTTGTTTTAAAAACTTACGCCATATTAAATAGCTAAAAACAGAAAGGCAGAGCTACTCTACCACTCTAACTGCTAGAATCAGCTGATACATGCCTCAAGACATGTACATAAGGTTATGTATCACCCAAAGGGATAGAAATAATTAAAATGATTCAAATACTCTAAAATATATATATGTTACCAATTACAGAACACAAATTAATAACATGGGGAGATATTTAGTATGGCAGATAGAAATCAGCTTATTAGATACTATGTATAGTAGGTAAAGGATTTATGAAAAGCAAAATACACATGGACTAAACAGATGATTTCCAAAATAATGGAGTTGTAAATAATTTTTAATTTCTATGAGTTTCTATGCATTGTTTAGTTTGTCTATAAGAAGTATTAAAACCTGAGTGGTGCAGTCGGTTGTTTGTAGTCAGTTTGTCTGACTCTTGGTTTCAGCACAGGTGGAGATCTCAGGGTTGTGAAATCGAGCCCCGCGTCAGGCTCCACGCTCAGTGTGGAGTCTGCTTGAGATTTTCTCTCCCTCTCTCTCTGCCCCTCCACACCACTCTCTCTCTCTCTCTATGTGAATAAATAAATCTTTAAAAAAGAAGTATCTAATACTTGTAACAAACTTTTATAAGCATTTTATATTATATAAAAGAGAGAGGAAGTTGTACCAAGAAATCCATCTTGCTAACTTACTTATTCCAAAAATTTATACCTGAGCTTCCAACTCCTAGGAAACTGAAGAGATCATGCAATAGATCATAACTCAATAGATTATACAATTTTCACTCTGCGTGTGTCTATTTATCTATTATTTATCTGCCTAATATCACAAATAATTTGATATTATTGGCAATAATTTGTTACGGAGCTTCCAATAAAAGACGCAAAGCTACATAATGACAATATTTGTCATTGAAAATCAATTGCATTTGTTATACTGGTGACTACTACACGTATTGGTTATTAGGGGGAAGCATACATATAATGAATGGTCTGTCAGGGAAATGCTATGGAGACCAAAGTTATGTGTGCTCTCTTCTGGTTAGCCATGCAGCTTTGAGGTTTAATGTTTAAACTGAAATTTTATAAAAAAATAATAAATGAAAAAGTGAATGCTAAGAAGGACAACGTCAAATGCATAAGCCACCTTGGTTTCTGCTGAGCTGGTGTAATGTGGGAATGGAGTTTGATGATCTTGAGCAGTAAACGGTCAACTTGTCTCGCAGACGGATGTTTCACATGGTTATGTTTCCCTAAGGGTGGACTACATTCTCATAGCATTTTAAAAAATGTTTATTTATTTATTCAAGAGAGACACAGAAGGAGAGAGGCAGAGACACAGGCAGAGGGAGAAGCAGGCTCCCTGTAGGGAGCCCAAAGTGGGACTCGATCCCGGGACCCCAGGGTCACGGCCTGAGCTGAAGGCAGAGACTCCACCACAGAGATTGTCCCTACATTCTCGTGGCATTAAACGATCTCTGTCTTGTTATAGTTCTGACCACGTCAATCTTGTTTTTAAGGGAAACTGAATCCAAATAATACAAATATGAGGCTGCTATAAAGATTAGCTCCTCTTTTTTATTTTTTTATAACATAGAAATAGCTTCATTGTGTTTCTGATTTTAAAATTAATGTCTTTACTACTAAAATTGAGAAAATAGAGGAGAGTCTGAAATAGGAAGTAAATCATCAATAACCCCACAGCCCTACTGTTATCATTTAACTGCACACACAACATTTAGTTATTAACATTTATGAATGCATACCCATATGGATGTGAATATATGCAAAATGTATATGTGTATAAACTGTATGTGTTAACATATATACATATGCTATCAATGTGCCATAAAATGATTTTTTATTTTAAGAATATATCATGAAATTATTTCCCATATAAACAAAATCCTATCTACAACATATTTAGTGGTTGTAAGAGCAGAAATATGTTTTCGATCAAAGAACGAATCGTAGGTTCAAGATACTAGTCATGTAGAAGAAAAAAAAAAAAAACATGTTTAATGATGAAATAAAGGAGACTAGATGGTCTTCCTCCCATGCCATCTTTCCTTTTGAAAGTGTTATTTCAGAGTCGTATAATGACATTAATACGGCAAACTGCTTATATGTCTACATCCATTCAGATATGTAAGTATGATGAGAGTATATAATTTATAACTGGGTGCGAACACGTGTGGATATTCGTATCTGTGCTTTTACAATTCACATTTATGTTTAAATTTATGTGGCCATTCTTCGAATGCTTGGAATGATTATGGTAATACAGCCACTAGTCAGGCTTCCTTCGGAATACTCCTTCCTTCCCGAAGGCACTGGTGTGTTGGCACAACTATCAAACATGCACAATCAGCATTCATTATGTGGGTTTCATTCTTTCCCTTTGAATGGCATTTACCATCTTACCTGATCAGCATTTTATACTCCATACGTCGTAATGTCTTCTTTTCTTTCTAAGACATTTTAAGGGCAATGATAAAAAGTGAGAATGCAGATGAAAAGTATCCTGTTTCTCAAAGCTGCAAATTCAACTTCAAGGGCTTCATTTTAGCACATTTCAGGGAGCCGCCTGATTGACTATTCCATATACTAAAGAATGAGCAGCAATTGAGGCCAATCATGCTGAACTAAAAGGAGTTGTGGAAGCAAAAACTTTTGATGTAGAGTTCAACCGTGAGAGATAAACAGTATTATCCAACATTAAGAGGCAGCATTTTTTCATCTCAAAGCTCAAAAGAGAATTTTAGCCTGGAAATTCTTCTGAAAAATTCATAGTACACAGCCTGCGTGAAACAAGTCACGTCAAGTCTGATCCTTGGACTTTTTTAAGTATGACATCGCTTCATCAGAGGTCCACATATGATCTTGTGTGGTAAACCCATTCTAGGTGATGAGTAACCTTGTTGAGGTCAGAAAACATCAAAGACATCATTACTGAGGTTTTTTTGTAGTATATTCATTTACAAATTATTCTCATTATGTTGTTTAGCCAAAGTGATTCTTGACCATTTCCGATATTACGCTGTACATTTAAGAAAGTGGTAATATTTGCATCACTGTCATAAATGTTGGTGGTTGCCTACATTTGGAGACCAGGCTGTAGGTACCGACAGCTGTATACTCTCCCTGGCCACTCAGGTCACCCAGGGACAGCATAGGATGGCGGATGGCATCGCCCAACAGATGGGAAATTTTGCTCTACAAGGATCTTCATGCTGCAGTGAGCTTAGAGTGCCTTGTCCATCGCTAATCAGTTTACTGGCGAAGTGGAAAAGAATTCTGTAATACGGCGAAGCAAATTTCATATAAATGAGAGCATAAAATAACTAAAAGTATACATTTGGAGTAAGTTTTAAACATAGGACAGTGAAAAGGGGTTTACAAAGCTTAACCCTAAAGTTAGAATATTATAAAGGAAAAAGAAAGCTCAACTACATGAAAATTTAAAACTTATGTACTTCAAAAAGTTTAATAAGCTTTTATGTAAGAATGTAAGACAAGCACATTAATAACAAAATGGGAAAAGGGAGTTTTCCATGGGTGAAATCCAGATAAGATACAATGAAAATGAAAATAACTTCAAATTAATTAATGATCAAAGAGGCACATATAGAACAATGAGATACTGCATCCTATCAATCAATCGAATAAGATACTTTTCAATTTGATAAAAAGTTTTGGGAAATACCTTCTCTTATTGGTAACATTATAAATCAATATGTCTTTCAGGAAGACAACATATATCAAAAAAGTCTTAAATAGCTATATCCTTTACTAGCTATTCTACTTGTAAGCATTTTACCTGGGTCAGGGAGAAATTATATATATAGTGATTTACTTATGAGATTGTTTATGAAAATGAAAATTGGAAACAATTAAATATACAAAAATAGGAAATTGGTTAAATAATACATGATATATCTATAGGTTGGGATATAGTTCACTCATTAAAAATGGTCATAATGAATTGTATTTGTAAATAGTGAGAAAAATTACATATTTAAAATGAAGAAATTGCATTTTGTAAGATGATTTATTATATAGTATAGAGAGATGTCAGTATAAATACAAAGACACATGGATATCTTAGTAACTAGTCTAAAAGTTTATACACTAATATTTTAATGGAAGTTGGATTGGTAAATTATTTTCTTCACTCTGTTTATCTGAGCGTCTAATGCATATATGTAACAGATACTTCTTATGGAAAATAACTAAACTAACAAAGTCTTTTCCTTCTTCTTGAGCCGTACATGGTGGCCGACTGGCAAATGATATTTTTTTGTAGGCTCCTGGACATTATCTATAGTATCTTTTTTTAAATTGCCTCAGAACCTATGGTTTGGGTATTACTTAATAGAACAGACCTAAAATTAGATTTTTGAGTAGCCAAAGTCCATAATTAAAGGCAGGCGCCAAACCGCTGGCGCCACCCAGGGATCCCTTTTTTTTAATTTTTTTTTATTTATTTATGATAATTTCTGACATGTTCTTATAAGCAACGGGCAATTTCTGAACCTGTAATCTCACAGAGTCATAACTGAAATTTGTAATGATCCAATTCAATATTTATAGGGCATGTATCACTTAGGAGGTATTGTGTTGTCTATTAAGGGGCTAAATGAAGAAAAAGATACAGTCCCTAGGTTCAAGACATTCATAGACTAGCAGGAGAAATACTACAGGCGTCACAAGGCTGACCATGATCAATGCTATGTAAGAGTTTCCGATAAAACGACTTTAGAGAAGGGAGAGATGATTTTCTGAAATGACCTTCGAGAACTATAAAACTAAATTATTTTTTGTAATTTATACTTACTAAGGCAAGAGATAATACTTGGTTATTTTAGGAACTCTGCAACAAAATGGCTATGTATTAAAGGATTTTTCTGTTTACTTTCCACTATTCAGAAAATTAAATTACCAGAACACTTCATACTCCAAGATTCCAGCTAATTAAGGCTTTATTTCTAAGGGCATCGGGAAATATTTTCTCCATCATTAGGCTTAATTTTATTATTCTTAATTTCATCTCATTATCTAGAGCAAGATGAGTTAATGGTGTCCTTTATGATTACTTCTATTACATTTAAGCTCAAATGTTTTCCAATACTTTGATTTTGTCATAATCTTTCTAGATCAAAAATAAAACTCTCAGTGTCACATAATGGGATTGCCAATAATTTTCCCCAATATTTTTTTTGTCTAAATGTATCACCCAAATCAGAGGAGAAAATTTTGTCCCCTCATATTTTGGGCAAGGCCAACTTATAAAACTGGAATAATGTAACTATGGGGCACACTCAAGCACTATCCTTCCTATTAAAATTCTCATTTTTACTTAGAAAGTGACAGAGAGGGAAGGAGGGAAGGAAAGAGAGAGGGAGTGAATTAGATCTATGAGATACTTCTGTGAGTAGGTAAGTTTTCTCCTTGAAAACAGAAATATCAATTTGTAATGTGGTAAAAAGAAAATATATACATTATAATAGCTAGAACACTGATAGGAAAAACAAAACCAAAGATATTAGCCTGACAAAGAGCATACCGATGTTTCTTTTCAATCACTTTCAGTTATTTTGGTATAAAAAGCCCACGGTTTGGATATAGGTTTGTTTTACATGTGAACCTCCTACTACTGCAACCTTATGAAGGTTAAGACCCACTACTACGTGATTGGTGATATTTCCTCATTGTGTAAGTGCGCTAAGAAGCGAGATTATCTTCCACAAGTGTGAAATCTTAGAAGCAGAAGGGACTTTCTGAAATTATCTATCGCCTGCTTCTCCAGGAATGCAGAAATGTCTCCTGCCACTGTTTTCTTGGATGACATTTAAATACGCTGATAAATCTCGGATCAGGGAAGTGTAACTTAACAGTTTTCAGAGCGTTTAAAGAAATTAATGGAAAGAGTTCTTTCATGCACCAAAACAATTTTCAATTTCCACCTGAATTTTCCTTTTTCGGGTATCCTCCTCATGACGTAAGAGATAATACTTGTTCTATTTCCAGGCTAAAAGTCCTCCCACTTTGCAAAGGTGGTATCAACGGACACGCTGTGGACGAGCTCTGCTCCAGGCATCTCCCTGGATCATCCCATGCTTGTGATGGAGAGATTCTTTTTCCTCTTTAATGAACCATAAGGTCGAGGTTCCTTCTGAGCCTCTTCAACTTTTTTTCTAGCAGGTAGACGGTGGGAACATACATAATCACTCGCATTTCACACCGAGATTGGTGTCAAGCACCTTCAGACACTCCTAAATCCTGGCTGGCGGGGCGGGGGGCGGGGGTGCAGTGCAGCACAGGATTCCTCCATTTAAGAACAGGCTTCTGCTTCAGAGATCTCAAATAATGCCTACAACCTTGTGCTGACTTTTTTGGCTGTTACTTATGCTCTTGTGAATCGATACCTTCAGGAAATAAAACTCTTCACATCCCAAAGCAAGAGTCAGCAAACTACGGCCGCCAAGCCAAGCAGCCCACCACCTGTGTTGGTAAAGAAGGTCTAGTCTGAACACAGCCATACCCATTCCTTTATTGTCTAGAGCTGCTGTCTTGGCAACGTACAAGAGCAGTGCCAGAGACCACAAGGCCCACAAGACTAAAACATGCCCTGTGTGACCCCTTAGACGGTCTTCTGGCCCCCGCTCCACAGTCAGACAACTATTTTTAAAATCCAAGTAGGAAACTTGCATAAATTCATTTTGCTGCTTTTCTCACTCAGGGCGTATTAATTAATATATACAGAATAGCAATACACGTCTGTTTCTATGTGTGTACATATCACTTTTTTAAAAAGTGGCTAAGCTAAAATGAATGATAAACAAACAAATAAATAATAATAAATAAATAAATAAATAAATAAATAAATAAATAAATAAATAAAATAAATGATAAGTCTATCAAATTGTGGTATACATCATTATCAGTCAAGGGCGATTTTGTTAAAGTGTCGATTCCCAAGAATCTCTAAAAAGCAATAGGGAATTTCTAAACTTATAATTTTGCTTCAAAGATATTTGAAACATCTAAGTATATAAATATACTTGAGGAAATAAATGGAGGAGGTACAGTCTAAGTGTTCTTTCACAGAGCTGGGTCTTCTGTGTGTTTCTCTACAGGAAGGGGTATATTCCGAGGATAATACCATGCCTTATATGTATTTCTCCATACAGATTATTAGTGGGAGGAAAAAGCAGGTAAAATTGAGAAGAAGTTCAATTTCTTAAATGAATCACCAATATGGTGTGAGTTGCATTAGTCACTGAAAAGCATGGAGCACTACTTCCTGCAAAGAAGTAATGAGGCTGCTACAACAATGGGAGAGTCAAGAATAATAAGGGAAAACCTTTTCTTCTTTTTAGCCTTTTTAGTTTCCACTGAATGGATTCAACTTGGTGAATGTTAATCTTTTTCTTCCTTTATTGGGAAGAAAACTAATTTGGTATCAAGGAAAAACTTTGTATTATCCAGGGACAACGCTCTCTTATTCTATGCACACGCACACACACACACCATGAAAATTTGAATTAAAGGACATTTTTAGTCTCTTTTCTCGAATTTCTGCTTTTATTAAGTAAACTCAACCCACTTCCTCCACTTTGGAGCAGAAACTGCAACTTATTCACCTGGTAGATGGTAAGCACTCAATAAATGTCCACTGAGAAAAGCTTATTCTTTAAAAAAAACATTTTCAGAGACGAAATTAACTTTTTTCCCCTATGAATATACTGGAATTTAATAATTTTGTGGCTCCAACATAACAAATAATATTGTATTGAACTGAATTGCAGATTTACTTGCCTGTCCAATATTTCTTCCTTTGCTAATAAAATAATTGATCCCAGGGAGGTGATTCTTCCTCCAAAAAGTGATTAATCTTACCCATATAGGAAAGTAGAAATACAATGATTTTTGAGCCTGGAGGTCAATGGTAATCATTAATTATGAGACCTTAGGCCTCAAGTTCTCTCAGCTTCCACATTAAATGGGGGTCGGAATGGATGGACAATCAAGTACCTTCCAATTGTAATGGAGGTCATATGGAAGCTTTGCAAATCAACCAGGAAGTAAATCAGCCTGGATGTAAAAATAAAATCACAGTAACAAGACAAAGAAGATCCGGGGAAAATAATATATTAGCAATAAGGATTATGTAACTTTCGAAGTTAATAATATTCTTTTAAAATAAGGACCAACTTAATGATGTATATGTAAGCAGGTATTTAAAAATTATTTTTAAAATGATTTAGATAAGGATCCCTGGGTGGCGCAGCGGTTTGGCGCCTGCCTTTGGCCCAGGGCGCGATCCTGGAGACCCGGGATCGAATCCCACATCAGGCTCCCGGTGCATGGAGCCTGCTTCTCCCTCTGCCTGTGTCTCTGCCTCTCTCTCTCTCTGACTATCATAAATAAACAAAAATTAAAAAAAAAATAAAATGATTTCGATAGATTAAAAAATAAAAATAAAAATAAAATGATTTAGATTAAGAATGATGAAAAAAATAATGGGTGAAATGCACTTTAATCACTTAGATTTCTTAGCCCACAAGCCACAGAAATATACTCTGGTTACTTTAAGTAAAAAGAAATTGATTGGAAAACTATCTGGAGCTTCCAGAGAAAATGGGAAGGGAGGAGGTCAAGGATTGGAAAGAAGGAAGTGTGGCACTCCCGGATGCCAGGCAGTGGCATTATGAAATGTTCTCACATATTGGGCAGATTGGTCAAAATGCTGCTGCTGGAAAAGGATTCAATTACTTCCAAAAAGTCTGTTCATTTTTATGTTCAATTATACTTTCAAAGGAACTTTGTCTCTATGTCAAATAAACTGTTCTGAAGGCTATAAGATGTAGCCATCATATGACATCATTTGGAATCATTCTCTGTCGAGTACCTTAACTGTGAAGTCCTGGTTTGAATCCCTAAATACAAGGCGATGCTTTACCCAGCTATTCGGCTATGATCCAACAAGGACTGCCGACCCTCCTGTTTGGTGGAGGGGCAGGGGTCTTCAGGGTCCTCCATCTCGTTGTTTTCGGTTCACCCACAGTCACATACAGGGTCTATCATCGTTGCCATCCTATTTCTGATAGCACTCCCCATATAAAAGAAAGATGCAACTAAAACAATGAGAGGAATTTATCGCTTCCCTAACGAAAAGTCTAAAAACAAGCAAGAATTGATCCAGCAACTTAAACATTATCATCAAGCACCTAATTCCCCTCTCTCTGACCTCCTTTCCATGCTCAGGCCTTCCTCTCAGACTCCACACTAATGCCTCCTTGCATCTCTATTATGGCAGTAAAATGGCCTCTAACAGTTTTGCCACACATTTTCAAGAGGAAGAAGGGTGGCCTTTCCCGGTTGGCTCCAAAGGAAAGAGAAAAATCTCTGGTTTCCTCAAAGGTAGCCCATTCCTTACTGCCTCATTGATCTGTTTGTATAATGTGTCCATCCATGAACTGACTACTGTGGACATAGAAATGGGTTGCAGTGACTGGATTGAGACAACCAGGGCCCACCCTCGGGGTGAGCATCAGGGCAAGCCCATACATACCACCTGGCTGAGAATGGAAGGGAATGTCCAGCTGGGCAAAACCTGGGTGTTAAGGCCCTAAAAGAAGGCGAGCGGATAAAGGGTGAGAATCACAACCATCTCTTACGTAATTTAGAGACTATCACACTGTCTTATGATAGTTTCATAAAGAACAATGTTCCATTTATAAAAAAAATGTTATATTTGAAGTTGAAATGGAATAGGAGGCTGGTTTATTCTATCTAACCTCATTATTTTTCTTCAACAAATTTCCATACCCAGATCACTTCCAATAACTCATAGTATGCATAGCCATTTCTATTATTAGAAAAGAACTGTAAGAATGACCTTATTTCACACAAGACACCATGGTAATGGCTTTTGGTCCCTGATGATATGACATCTGCTGGATTCAGATCAGTGATCCAGAAATGAAAAGTGCTATCCTGTATTATCCATCTTTTTGAATTTCATATGCCAGCAAATAATTTAGGGCTTTGTCTTTTAAATGTGAATTATTTTTTTTTTAAGATTTCATTTATTTATTCATGAGAGACACAGAGAAAGAGAGAAGAGAGAGAGAAAGAGAGAGAGAGAGGCAGAGGGAGAAGCAGGCTCCCTGTAGGGAGCCCGACGTGGGACTCAATCCTGAGACCCTGGGGTCACGCCCTGGGCCGAAGGCAGAAGCTTAACTGCTGAGCCACCTGGGCTTCCCTAAATTACAATGATTTCTGCCTTCCTTGTTCATCTTTGATGTTTTTTCCCTTTCTGGTCCTGGAAAATGAATAATAAAAACAAGCTCCATACCTATAGATATCTGTGACTGTTATATGACAATTTTAACTATTTTCACTTAGTCTGTAAACCAATATAAGATTATGTGGCTTGGTTTCCATTATTCTTCTCTAACTAGCATCCATTCTTCCTTGAGATAAGAAGGGTAATTTATTTATATGATATATATATATATATATATTCGCACTGGGTGACTTTTCAAAATATTCCCTTAATATATTTTTTCTAAACATTTTGTAATGTCTTTTTATGACAATCTTAATTTTATTAGAATTTTAAAGTTAATTTAAACATGTGTCTATTAAATCAAATCACTTCAATAAATATGGTTTTCATCCTTCCTCAATGATATCATAAATATAAAAAAATATTATTTTCCCTCTAGATGCTACGAAGAGGATCCTGGTCTTCTAATCTCCATCCACCATAGCCATGAGGAAATACACAGAGAAATCCCTTAGTCATTTTATTCCCAGGCCAATAGCCATTATTACCAGAAATTCAGATTGGCGCTTCATTATGTAACCTGCTTGTAGCCAACTGCGGTGTTAGTCTACGTGATTAAGTCTCCCAGCTTTCTCTATCCAAGCAAGAGATGCCCTGGCAGGGGGGTTGGTCTAAGTACCAAAAAAGTTTCATAAAATGTGTTTTATTGTACTCTTTTCCAATAGTTTACCAATATAAAGATATTCTGTGGAGAAGACACAGAGAGTGTGGCCTTAAGCACAGTCTCAAAGGTACCTAAATAAACTTACAATGGGACCAGTTTCTCTACCCTAAGATCTGTAAAATTAGAACATGTGAAAGAGAAAAGAAAACCCTCCACAACTATTGCTTATTAACTCACTACTTTTATGAGGTTTTTAGATCAAATTCAAGGATAACCCCCTTTTTTTTTAAAGATTTTATTTATTTAGTCATGAGACACAGAAAGAGAGACAGAGGCAGAGACACAGGCAGAGGGAGAAGCAGGCTCCATGCGGGGAGCCCAAAGTGGGACTCGATCCCGGGTCTCCAGGATCACACCCTGGGCCGAAGGCAGGCGCTAAACTGTTGAGCCACCCAGGGATCCCAAGGATAATCATTTTTAGGAGTTATTTACACATAGATGAATGCTGATGTGTGCAAATGTGGCATGTAGACACACAGCAGTCAAATGGTATACCTAGCATAGAAACTATTTTCTAAGTAATAGTTAGCATATTTCACAAAGCGTGCTCAAAGAATAGGATTCTAGGCAGTCTTCATATTGCCTACACACTCTGGATTGTGGCCAGATTGAACTCGAGTGTGAAGAAAGGCTCAAACTCCAAACTAATAATTCATGCTTGTTCTCTAATTCATAGTACACCTGCCCGCCATCTTCGTTCAATTTCGTTTGGGAGAGTAATGAAAGAAATCACTAATTACACCACCAAAGGTTCAAAGAATCATCTTTGATGTAGAATTAAAAGTTGAAGTATTTCGGTGAAGAGCAATGTTTTTTCTGACAAGTGGATATCTCAGCCGCTCATGCTATTAAACATTATGCCATTTTCCATTTCAATAAGGTCAGTTTTATCATGTCACTTTTTCCTTTTGGCATTTCCATTTCAGCCGTGTTTGCTTTGCTTTGGCCTATTAACACTTCCACTTAAATTGGTGCCAATCTCTCCCAGACTACAGAGGTATTTGATAGACTATTTTGATAAAGGGTAAAGGAAATAATACCAAAATACATATTTCTAACAATTCCAGGAATGTGGCGCCAAGAACTACTTGCCATATCTGGATTAGACACTTTCCCTGCTACATACACCCAACTCCCAAGTGAGCTTTTCTATTAAAATGCATCTTCAGATTAAATGGTGTTATTTAATCTAAATGGTGTATAGATAATATTAAAATTTATTTAAGTAGATGTTGTGTAACTCATTTTGCAAATTGATAATGAGATGTGGTGTAGATTCCAGAAAGGGGCTTTATCTTTATGGACTTCATAGGCTATTATGCGTGTCAGAGAAGGTAGCTGCCGAGAATGATCTTGATATAAAGACTGAATGGACACCCTGAGGACTGGTGATCACAACTGGGATGGAGGCACTTGTAGGAGGAAGGGCAAGATTTGCTTAGTTCTCTAGATAGTATCTCAGATGGGCCAAAAGAAGAAGAGGAGAGGGGAGCAGGAGGGGGGGAGAGGAGGGGTGGGAAGGGAAGAAAATCACACTTCATTCATCCATAGAACAATTATTTGAGAGCTTACTATGTACCAGGCACTATTTTAGATTCCAGAAAATCATCAGTAACCACAACAGACAACCATCCCTCCACATCTTCATGAGCCTCGTATTTTACAGGGGAAAGACTGGTAGCGAACACCGTAGCAAGTACATTATAGAGAACGCTCTAAGTGCTAGGACAGTACAGGCCAAGGAGCTCAGGAGGGCTTTGGGGGGGTGGCGGTGGCCAATTTAAATTAGGTAGACAGGGTCATTATCACCGTGAAAGACCAGGACTGCAGCAGCATGAGCAAAGGGAGAAGAGTAAGGGATGGGACTGGTTAGGTCAGAGGTCAGATCTTGCAAGGCTTTCGTAGGCCGCTGCAAGGACTCTGGCTTTTACCAGGAACCAGGAACGGAAGGAGAAGCAGATCACAGCATGATCTATGTTGGGTTTTTAAGGACTAACTGCGGCTGATATTCGGAGAAGATTGAGGGGGCTGGAGGCAGAGAGGGAAGCAGCTGAGAAGTTCGGTTAGACGGGACAAGACTGGAGACAGAGAAGGCAGGGAGACGCGGCCCGATTCCGGCTTCGCCAAGAGAATTTCCAAACGGGGAGGCTGGACAGCGGGAGGCTGGGAGAGGAATAAAGGGTGACTCCACTGTTGGGGGCCTGAACAACCGGGTGACAGTTAAGATGCCCCAGATCGGGCAAGAGACACGCCACGTTATTTCTAAACCAGCCCCCAAGGCGACTTTTGCCACAGCTCCAGGTTTTCATTGCTAGGAATCAGAGAGGGATCACCGCCAGGGAGGTGGACGGTGCCAGGGGGCTCGGGATATAGGTGACTCCAAGCCTCAAGCCTGCTGGCGCCCGGGAGCACAAGGGTGCACGTGAACTGTGAGATGCACGTCAAATGTAGGGTTCGGGAAGCTGATCATGGTAAACGAGTCAGGGGCCAGGCCCCCTGGGCCACTGGAGTCCTCCAAGTTTCTGCTGTGGGCGTTGGGGCGCAGTAGAGCAGAGCAAGAGAGCGCCCAGGAAAGTAGGCCCCGGGCCCCGGAAACCCTCTCCTTGACCTCTGCCCTCCAAGGAGAAAGTCCCCAGGAAAGCTGGCTTCTGGCACCGTATTCTGAGGAGCAGGGTAAAGCCTACACAAGGCTGCACCCGGATTACACTCTGATCCCAGGTGGGCTTGTGTCTGGCCACTCTTAACGGTGCTTTTGATGTGTTATTATTTAAACGGGAAGCCCATGACACCCACATGGCTTTTTTGCCTTGGTACTGCGGGAGCGATCCAAAACCCAGGCCATCATGCCTCGTGGTGAAGAGGCCAACATGTGAAGACAACCAACCACAAAGAGCCAACCTGCTTTCTCGGAGAACGCAACCACTTTGGCTCCAGTCCCCTGAATCACGTCCTTGCTTTGCTTCCAACTCTTCTCTACCATGAAGTCTCACCCCTGCCCCCATTTGTGGAGGACTGTTGACCACTTCTGGTTTGGCCCTGCCCGATTCAAATCATTTTTTTCTCATACTCTTACACTTCTTCGTATATCTGTTTATCTTTTAACAAATACAATCTTTTCTTTCCCACAATCACCTTTCTGAAGTGGGTTAGTATTATTATCATTATTATCATTATTATTATTATTATTAATCCTTTTTCATAAAACAAACCACACTGCGGCTGGAAGAGGTCATAGAAAACTTCTTCTTCTTCTTCTTCTTCTTCTTCTTCTTCTTATTATTATTATTATTATTATTAATTCTTTTTCATAAAACAAATCATACTGAAGCTGGAAGAGGTCACTGAAAACTTCTTCTTCATTTTCTTCTTTTTCTTCTTCTTCTACTTCTTCTTCTTCTTATTCTTATTATTTATTCCTTTTTCATAAAACAAACCATACTGAGGCTGGAAGAGGTCATTGAAAACTTCTTCATTTTCTTCTTTTTCTTCTTCTTCTTCTTCTTCTTCTTCTTCTTCTTCTTCTTCTTCTTCTTCACCCTTTTTCATAAAATAAACCATACTGAGGCTGGAAGAGGCTATTGAAAACTTCTTCTTCTTCTTTCTTCTTCTTCTTCTTCTTATTATTATTATTATTTATTATTATTCCTTTTTCATAAAACAAACCATACTGAGGTGGAAGAGGTCATTGAAAACTCTTCTTCTTCTTCTTCTTCTTCTTCTTCTTCTTCTTCTTCTTCTTCTTCTTTTTATTATTATTATTATTATTATTATTATTATTATTAATCCTTTTTCATAAAATAAACCATACTGAGGCTGGAAGAGGTCATTGAAAACTTCTTAATTTTCTTCTTTTTCTTCTTCTTCTTCTTCTTCTTCTTCTTCTTCTTCTTCTTCTTCTTTTTTTCTTCTTATTATTATTAATCCTTTTTTATAAAACAAACCACACTGAGGCTGGAAGAGGTTATTGAAAACTTCTTCTTATTATTATTATTATTATTATTATTATTACTAGTGTTATTCCTTTTTCATAAAACAAACCATACTGAGGCTGGAAGAGGCTAAGTCATTGACCAAATGTCACCAATTCATTGTCAGGCTGGAATAATTCTCTCTAAATGTACATTTTGACATCAATATTGTAGTTGTATGTTGCTCCTGGCTCTCTATTCTCAGCTAAAATAGTTAAAAGGCCAGGAATCATTAAGACACTCGGTAGTAATCAACCTAGAACTAGTCTAAACAGGCAGAGAACACCACTGGCAGGAACAGCCGTTATCGGCTCTGCTCTCCAAGCAGAGAGCCCTGTAATCAAGCTTTCTACCTCCCCTCTCCACACGACAAAAAGCAAAGGAAAAAATTAATTATTTACGCCGCTGGTTGAGGCGAGCCGTCTAAACAAAGTAATTTGCTTTTCCTAATTCAGTTGTTAACTGTAGTTCTCATCAGTCCTTGGCCCCATTAACTGTTCTCTTCAACACCAAACACACACACACACACACACACACACACACACACACACACGGAGTGAAGATGGTCTACATCACTACGGACTTGCGTCTTTATTGGCTATGTTATAACATGTAACAGTACTATAATATCTTAAGAATGACTTTGACATTATCAAAACATAATTTAGTTTCTTTACTAAAGGAAGTGAATTGACTTATTGCTTGCTTTCCTAAGAATAAATAGCAACAGTAATTGAGTACATAGGCTCCTTAATTCGGAGCATACAATAGCATTGTACCGCGATGACAGCAGCTCTATAATATGATTAAAATATATCTTGTAAACATGATTAATGTTCCTTGCATGGTATTTGCAAGTAATTATGTCTTTTAAGAGACATTTTATGACTTGAAAGTATTGACTGTTACAACACTGTTCAAACAAACGGCAAACTGTTTTCATAAATATGTATATCTTATGAATGCGATGATCATTATTATTATTTTTTCCTAACTGGGCTTCCCTGACAGATGAACTTCTAACATAATAGGAGACATTGCATTCTTTTGTGCGGTCATGTACACGACTCACAGCTAAAGGACATTTATCTGCGTTGTGTTCTCTCTTTAATTTCACCCCTTGCCAAATAAAGCATTTGGCTGGGAAACAGTCCTTCTGCTGAGCTGTCTTGCTCCTCGATACATCTGTTTGACTAAGAGACCCGGTTGGCCGTGGTCGGCTCGGCTTCCAGGACCAGCTGCTCTAAAGTGTGAAAGAAGCCTGGTTGTGATGTACATGTCCGTCAGTCCAATCTCATTACCAGCCACTCTTCGCTGCAAAACTAAATAAATCGTACCTCCTCTTATCTGAAATTTCAAGCTTGCGGAGTTGTTTAGAGGACATAATAAAATAATTAATAATATAGAAGCATGTACTCCGTCCAGGACCTGGCACATACATGCTCAGTAAATATTCATTTTCCTTTCTATTCCTCTCAGCCAAAGAAGTCTGCCCTGCTTTCAGTTCTTTTTTTTTTTAATGTTTTGTTTATTTATTCATGAGAGACAGAGAGAGAGAGGCAGAGACACAGGCAGAGGAAGAAGCAGGCTCCCTGTAGGGAGCCCCACACGGGACTCGATCCCAGGACCCTGGGGTCACACCCTGAGCCCAAGGCAGATGCTCAACCGCGGAGCCCCCCAGGCATCCCCCTGCCTTTAGTTCTTAAACTGAGTCTTCCGATCATACAAACGCACACTCTCCCAAAGTAGCGCATTGCTTTTGCTATAGGCCACCTGTGTTTGGAGCGCCGCTCATCGTCAACCCCATCTAGGAAGACCAAAAGCATTCCTTTGAGATGACTTTAAAAAGTAAACTGGGTGTTATACTATATTGGCTAAGTTGGCAAATCAAACTTCAATAAAAACAAATGGAAAAAAAAAATTATCACTCAAAAAAAAAAAGAAAGAAGAAAAAGAAAAGAAAAGAAGAAAGAAAGAAAGAAAGAAAGAAAGAAAGAAAGAAGAAAGAAAAAAGAAAGAAAAAAGAAAGAAAGAAGAAAGAAAGAAGAAAGAAGAAAGAAAGGAGAGAAAGAAGAAAGAAAGAAAGAAAGAAAGAAAGAAAGAAAGAAAGAAAGAAAAAGAAAGAAAGAAAGAAAACTACTAGCCCGAGGATGACTCAGGTGAGGTCAAACACAGTCATATAATCAATAATAAAAGTGAGAAAACATTTAAATGATAGGTTAGGAGACATGTAGGCAATTGTTCGTTAAATTCCTCGAAATGAATTAAAAAGAGAAAGACAAGAAAAAGGATTAAGGAATAAGGCTGGACAGAGGAGGTTCATGGGGACTGGAGAAAAATAGGAGGAGAGTGAAAGAAAAAGAACCAAAGAGGCAAATCAACGGCAATCAAATTCACCGTACGTCTGGTGCGTGGGTTACTATGGGAATGCTCTCTGGAGAACGACTACCTCTTTTTTAGCATTTCTCAAAACATGGTCTGTACATACGTTCAACAGGTTACGTTGCAATTATTAGGATACTTTGGTTGAGAATACATATCATATCTGCAATGAAATTTAGAGACATAATAAAATGCAACGTGACGTGTAAACCTTTTGCTCAACTGGCACCGTTTCTTAGGAAGGCTTATTTCCCAAGTACTGGTTTTGCGTATCTACAAGACTCTTATTTCTTGTCTGGGCATGTTTGGTTTAAGGAACAATGCCTGAATTCAGTGGACTCACTCAGCTTGCCTGCCCACGTCCGAAAGATGTGATCTGAGTGAGCAGAGGAGAAGTTTACATATATTAATCCAATCCCCCTTACCTAGTAAAATGCTTAAGGAAGTTAGCGCCCGTGCGGAAGGCAACGAAGGCTCAAGTGGAGATCTCAGCAGGTTACGTAGATCTATACCAATGGTTTCCTCCCAAAATTCCCAAAGACCAGAGTCAGCATCTCACCCAGATGGATTACATGAGTCTCGTCTAAATTTACTGCTTGTTTTGTTTTAGTTTAAAGGAAATCAGCAATCTCTAATAAAACTAATAGGTTAGCGAACAGGTAGGTAGACACAGAGGGATCACTTTTAATGAAGCTTTTTCAACATGATGAAAAGATCCTCCGAGGAATTTCTGAACGTGTCCCATGACCCCGTAGACACAGCACTCTGAAAGGTCACCTCGAAGGGAGCTGGAGCTGTATGGCTATACCTGGGGCTCCCCGAGGTGCTGGCAGATGGAAAGGCCGTACCACAGGCCGTGGCCTGCTTTGCCGACTGCACGGGTTTCCCGAGTTCCTTAAAAATGCGTTTGCCTAACTAAAAGCTAGCTCTTCAGCCTATGGATACATTTTTTTTTTTAAGATTTTATTTATTTATCCATGAGAGACACAGAGAGAGGCAGAGACACAGGCAGAGGGGGAAGCAGGCCCCATGCAGGGAGCCCGACGTGGGACTCGATCCCAGGACCCGGGGTCACACCCTGAGCCCAAGGCAGACGCTCCACTGCTGTGCCCCCCTGGGGCGACCCTATGCCTACATATATGAAGCTAATAATTTCCATGATTCTATCTTCTGAAATACGTTCAAAGATTCAAAATTTAATACTGAACAGCAGCCTCTTGAAAACTTCAGATGTAAGGAGCCTCCTGTGCAAAGTGGAGGATTCACTGAATAGAAAAAAAAAAAAATCCCTGTAATTTTAACAGACTTAGAATCTAAGGATTTTCACATTCACGCTGAGATTTTTCTAGATGTTGGCTAATGTGGGCTAATATGCTTCCCTTAGATCAGTATATTTTGGTTTCCCTAATTCTTTCCTACTGAAAAGTGAGGGACCTTTTCTTTTCCAACAGTATTTTATGCTCAGCCTCTGCAATGTTATATTAGAAATTTTGCATCTCTAAGCATATAAGATGGTGGAACCTTTAGCGAGTGATTTTTATTTATTTTATTATTATTATTTTTTTAATTTTTATTTATTTATGATAGTCACACACACACAGAGAGAGAGGCAGAGACATAGGCAGAGGGAGAAGCAGGCTCCATGCACCAGGAGCCCGACGTGGGATTCGATCCTGGGTCTCCAGGATCGCGCCCTGGGCCAAAGGCAGGTGCCAAACCACTGCGCCACCCAGAGATCCCGATTTTTTTTTTTTTTTTTTTTTTTTTTTTTTTTAGGATTTACACTGAATACATATGCATGGAAGTTTATGTACCATGACACTCTGATCTTCAAGCTAAATACTATTCTGATTTCTTTCACTGTAGATTGGTTCTAGGAATTTGTATGAATGGAATCATACAATGCGTACCCCTTTGTCTGACCTCTTTGGCTGATCACAGCCTTTGAGGTTGCATGTCTCCATGGATTATTCCCTTTTATCTCTAGGTAGCATTCCATCGTGCGAGGAAACTACGATTTGCTTACCTGTTCTTCCATTGGTAGACATTTCGATTGCTTCCAGTCTGGGCCATGCTTGTGCGTATCGTTGCGTACACATATTTTTATGTCTCCTGGACAAACGCCTAGTCTTGGGATTACTGGGTCATATGGTTGATACACGTTTATCTTAAATTTTTTTTTATTATTTATTTATGATAGTCATACAGAGAGAGAGAGAGAGACAGAGACACAGGCAGAGGGAGAAGCAGGCTCCATGCACCGGGAGCCCGATGTGGGATTCGATCCCGGGTCTCCAGGATCGCACCCTGGGCCAAAGGCAGGTGCCAAACCGCTGCACCACCCAGGGATCCCCCTTTTTTTTTAAATTTTTTTTTTGATACATGTTTATCTTTATAAGAAAACATGAAATCATTATTTCAGGTGGTGGTGAGACCTGAATAGGGTCTCATATTGAATATTCTCATACTTCATATGGAGCTAACTCTTCTTAGATGGTTATCAAAGTTACCAAAAAAAAAAAAATGGTAACTTTTTTGCTCTCACCAGTGAAGTCTGAGAATTCCCATTACTCAAAAAACTTGCCACTATATGGTGTGTCAACATATAGCCTTTTTGATTGTAGCCACCCTAGCAGTTATATTTATAAAGAGTTAAAAACTATATATTCATCACGTTTGCCCATGAAATACTGATAATATTCACCTTTTGGGTCTGTAATATTTGCCTTTTGGGTGCTCTCTGTTTCTCCCTACACGTCATTCCCTCTCAGCATGAAACATCATCTTAAGGTTTCTGTGTGGGAAGGAGTTAAGGGCTAACTCAGCAGGCCTGGATTGCTCAAACCCAGCGCATTTCACCCCTGAGATGAGCTCTGAGACCTTGGAACGTTCTGCTTGAGTCTTTTGTGTGCCTGAGGTCCTAGGTCATAAGCTATCCAGTAGTCTGTGCCGCCCGCGTGATTTACGGTCACCTCCTTGCTGAGGTCTGAGTCCTGATGAGACTCCAGTGTATCTCTACGTCCAGATGCCAGTGGTCCACACCATGAGTGATGGCTCAGTGTTGAATGGCCCAAATGCCGGGGTTCTGTTGTTTTGTTTTGCTTGGGCTGCTTGGAATCCTCTTCACCCCCAGTCCTACACCTGGTTTCCCTGGGCTTCGGGAGATTTCTTTTGGATTGATGACTACCCAGCTGTAAACTTCAACAGCCACTGCCTTGCACCTGGGATGGAGGTCTCAGTTTACCTCCCCTGCTGCCTCACCTCCAGAAATCCCTGTTTTGCACTCGGTAAAATTCTGAGTGCTTTAGAGGAATTTTTCTCATATACCTTCCTTGCCTCCTGCTACGGGCAGTTCCTTCTTTGTGCTCAGGGAAGCTCTGGAGCCCCTCGAGGGGTTTCTTTCTGAAACCCAACTCAGGACTCCGCAGCCCGTCTTGCACTTGGTGAGCATCTCCCAGGCTGTGAAGGGATTTTGACAGCTGAGCCCCCAGCCCCCCGCCAGCCCTTGGTCTCCGACTCCGTGCGCTCGGTGAAGATCTATGGGGAATTCCAACTCATCGCGTCCTCCCAAAGGGTCTGGGAAAACTTCATTTGTTCTGCTGATTCTTCTTCCCTCATGCCTTCCCTAGATCCCTCCTCGTCTTGTCGCTCTGCCATGATTGAAGCAGCTCTTTTCTCCCAGAAAGGATTTACTAGTTTCTGGATTTTAGCTTCTGTGGCCTTCTTTGCAGCCTCAGATCTCAATAGATTTTTATCTAAGATTTTTTTTTTTTAAACTGTGATTAGGTGATCTATCTCACTTGTTCTCATTGTTAGGGTAGGAACAGTGGTCCCTGGCCACTTTTTACAACCCAAGTGGGAAGCAGAAGTCCCATATGTAAGCTTTATTTAGTAAAATACAGAAAGTGCCAGAAAACAAATATCAATTTCTTTGTTCGTTCATGAAATATTATTGAGTGGTCTCTATGTACTCGATAGTGGAAATATAGCAATGAATAAAACCATCCAAGTTCTCTCCTCTCAGGCAGTTTATAGTCTACTGGGGAAAGACATGACAAGATAATTAAGATATATAAAGTGTCAATGTTACGTGTTAAAGAGAAAAATATAAGACCCTAAAGGAGATATAAAATGTCAAGATGGTGGGATGCTGGGTGGGTCAGTGGTTGAGCATCTGCCTTCAGCGCAGGTCATGATCCCGGGGTCCTGGGATCAAGTCCTGCATCCCTCTGCTTCTCTGTGTCTCTGATGAATAAATAAATAAAATCTTTTAAAAAGTGCCAAGATGGCATCTCATATTTCAAATATTGGAACAAGGAATTTCTCACTCAGGTGATTTTGAGTAAAGATCTAAAGAAAGGATAATGTGTCAAATCTATGACTCCTTTCAATCAGAAAAATCGGATATTGGATGGCTGTGTCTGTCAATGTTCCAGGAATTGCTCTCTGATGCGCACTGCTTTTCCCCCAATCTTCCAACAATACAACCATCTCCCTGGACAATCAAGCATATACACCTACAGGTGAAATAGCAACGCAGATACCATCTTGCTTGATTATTTACAAATAATAAGAAAAAGAATCTTAAAACACAGTGTCGTGAAAGAGGGCACGTGAGAAGAGGCGCTCCCATATTTGGTGTGATATTTATAGACTAACGATTTTGACCCAGAAATTCAATATTCTGGAATTTATTCTAAGAAAGTGTTAACACACCGCAGATTGGCTACTGCAGGCCTGAAGCCTGGAAAGCTAGTGATGACTTTACAACTTGCCGAGACAGGGATCCCTGGGTGGCGTAGCAGTTTAGCACCTGCCTTTGGCCCAGGGCGCGATCCTGGAATCCCACGTCAGGCTCCCGGTGCATGGAGCCTGCTTCTCCCTCTGCCTATGTCTCTGCCTCTCTCTCTCTCTCTGTGTGTGACTATCATAAATAAATAAAAATAATAAAATAAAATAATAAAATAAAATAAAATAAATAAAATAAAATAAAATAAGAAATAAAAAAAAAAAAACTTGCCGAGACATAGCTGCCACCAAGTACACGCACCTGCGTGAGATTAGGAGGATGAACATAAGGCAGCATCTGCTGCTTCTGCTGCGACAGGGTAGTTTCAGAGGCGTTGGCTGGCACTGCACGCGCGGTGCAAGTGCTGGGATCCTGGCTCCGTGGTCTAGAAGGTGCAGGTTGTGGGGCGCATTTCTCTCTGCATTATGGCTGAGGCAGTGTGGTCCTAAAGCCAGTGACTATGAGCTCACTGGATCTTAGGAGAATTGGTGGGCTCTAGATTCAATAGTTTGGGCAGTAGCTTCTGGAACCCCATGCTTTCCTATCAAGCAGGCATAGAAATGGCCTTGGAAGGTCTCTATTATCATGCTATCCTATAAGCCATGCCTGGAAAAAATGAGAGGTGGTTCCTGCAGCCCTTCCAAAGACTTTGTGATAACTAATTCCATATTAAAAATCTACTTCTGCATAAAGAAATGGCTTTTGTTACATGCAACCATCAGGCGACTGATGAAGGAACTAACTGGAAAGAGGCAAGAGGTATGTACTAGAGAGTCGCAATGTTAATTTAAAAAACAAAATACTTTGGGGCGCCTGGGTGGCTCAGTCGGTTAAGCATCTGCCTTGCACTCAGGTCATGATCCCTGGGTTCTGAGGTGGGGCCTGGCATCCAGCTCGGCACGGACCTCCCCGCTCAGCAGAGGGTGTGCTTCTCCCCTGGCCCTCCCCGACACTCACACTATGAAGTGAACTCACACTCACTGTCTCTGAAATAAATAAAATCTTAAAAAGAAAATTTTGCACAGTATATAAATGTTCTTCTTTTTTTTATAAATGTTCTTAAAAAAAGAATTGGCTAACAAATGGTAATATAGCTATGACATGAAATAATATGCTTTCACCAATTGAATTTCTTATTTTGAAAAAAATCCAAACCTACAGAAAAGCTAGAAGTATTTTATAATACATTCCCCTATACTTACTTTCATATGATTCACTCATGTAACAAAGATATTATATATATATAATGTATATTAAATGTAAACTATAATGCTTGAGAGGACAAAAGGCAGTTTCTTTTTCTCAACAATATATCTGTACATATTACACAAAAGAAAATATTCTCACTGGTTTTCTCTGAGCAAAATCATAGATGCTTGTTTTTACTTTTGCCCAAGTGATTATAATTTTTCTACAAAGACCGTAATAAACAAAAAGGAGCTAAATTAAGGGTCAGGGAATTCTTTGTAGTGTATACAGTTCTTTATTAGATTCCTATTTCTAGGATAAAGTGAGAATGCCAGTCACCTTTGTGGATTTTTCACCAAGCTAGAGCCTGTGACCTCACCTTGGGATCATGCAATATCTTATTATTTTCTTAACCTGTAATTACCTACTGAATATGATTGAAACTTGCTTGACATTTTGGATGATATGCCATATACAACTAGAAAATAAGTCACTTTATTTCAAAGATGACTGAGCTTCATGTAAAACATAATTTAGAAATTAATATCCTTCATTCAATTTCTGAAATTTTCAAACCAAATAATTTTGGATGACTTTACTTAAAAAAAAATAAAGTAATTTCTGAAATTTTCAAACCAAATAATTTTGGATGACTTTACTTAAAAAAAAAAAAAGTATACTGTGGACAAGGGTACCAGTTCTGGTGCTGTAATCCTAAACTAGCTTTTCTTTAAAATCCTCCCTAGATTCACGTCTCTTTCAGTTTTACATCTGGGTCACTGTCATCGTTCAGTCTTTCTGTGGTAACCACCGACTGTCCCAGATGAATGAGTCGGAACGCTTCAGGTGAGATGGTCTCCGTAGAGGAATGTCTACACCTGCTCTCCGCGGTGACGCCATCACAGGGCCATGGAGGTAGTTGTGAACATCCACACTGAACTTCAAGGTGTCACGGTCGCTTATATTAACCAAGTGCTCACATCTAACATATAAAGTAGAGCTTAGAGATCTGGAGCTGGAAGGTCTATAGATAAGTGAACAATAAACCTGAAAGTTAACAACCCAGAAACTAATTGCAGGCCCTCAGGTACGTTACAACTAGACAAACAAACACAAATAAACAGAAGATGCACTCACAAGTGAATGTCTCTATAAATAACCGCCCGTAAAGACGTTGAGTCCCCCTTCACCACACCTGTGCAACGCTTGAGCACCTTAAGATGACCCATCCTATTTGACAACTCTTCCATAGGCTGCATTGAAATGATTTCTCTGCTCCTTGGAGACATACAGAAAACTGCTATCACGGCCTTCAGGGGTAATGTTGTTTCAGGGTGAAAATAGCTTGATTTCTTCTGCTGTTCGATTTATGTTATCACCCTGGTCTTAAAATGCTAATTTTCCTACTAAAAAAATATAGTGAACAGTGGTTACTGTGGAGAGATTAGTGTCAAATTATAGGATGCTTAAGGCTATGAATTTGCAGGTGAAATTCCAGATCAAAGGGAAGGGATAATCAGTGCCTTCGAGTCTTATCAACACTGTGGGTTGAGGTGCGTTTCAGAAAAAGTGAACGTGGATTGTCGATCTTGCCCTTTGGAAAAAAAATCCATTTTCAAAGTGAAGGGATTGAATATTTATTTTAGCTTCTGTAAAATTCCAACCTAAAAGGGTGCATACGGGGTTTGGTTAAAATAGCATTTCCTTGACTGTTTTCACCAGATGAATGTAGGAGAAAAGTTCTAGAACCAAACAAGCTTGGGAAAAACTGCACGTTCTATTTACCTCTGGATCTTTGCCACGCGGAAGACGCACACCGGAGGCTCTACTTAGTACATCTTTCACAACACACACTGGGAAATGCTAGTTTACAGCAAGATTCATTATCATGTTTATGTGTTCAACCTTTCCTTTACATTATTACACCAAGTTCCTTTTGCTTCAGAGAACACCTTTTTTTTTTTTTTAGCGAAGCATTGATTTCATTTATTTTTACCAAGAGCCTATTGAGATTTCTCATTTTAGATTGTTTTCTGAAAGTCATTTAAATCACATATATTTTAAGACTTACAAAATGATGATTTCATATACATATATGTGGCGAAATGATCGTCCAGGTCAAGATAATTAACATATCCATCAGCTCACATAGTGAACGCAGGTAACTGTGTGTGTGTGTGTGTGTGTGTGTGTGTGTAGAATGTCTCAGATCTACCCTAAAACCGAATACAAAACTGTATTATCAACTATAGTCACCATGCTGTACATAGTTCCTTTTTCTTTTTGCGTTTAGATATCCAACCTTCCCAGCACCATTGATTTTATTTTATTTTTTTAAAGATTTACTTATTTATTCATGAGAGACACACAGAGAGAGGCAGAGACACAGGCAGAGGGAGAAACAGGCTCCATGCGGGGAGCCCGACGCCGGACTCGATCCCAGAATGCTCAACTGCTGAGCCACCCAGGGAATCCTAGAGCAACACTTATTTAAAAGTATGTTCCTGATACCCTGTCAATAATTAGCTGACCATATATGCGTGGTTTATATCCATATTCTCTGTTCTGGTCCACTGGCCTATGTGCCTGTTTTTATGCCAGCATCACCGTTTTCATTAACACAGCTTTGTAAGACAGCTTGAAATCAGGGAGTGCGATACTCTCAGACTTGTTCTTTGTTAGGATTACCTTGGCTCTTTGAGGTCTTTTGTGGCTCCACACAAATTTTAGGACAGTTTTGTCTATTTCTGTGAAAAATGCTATTGGAATTTTGAAAGAGATCGCCTTGAGTCTGCAGGCCACTTTGTAAGAGCATGGGCATTTTTAGTAATGGTAATTCATCTAATCTAAGAACATGAATTATCTTTCCACTTATTTGTGTCTTCTTCCATCCTTTTCATCAATGGCTTAATAGTGTTCAGTGTACAGGTCTTTCACCCCTTTGATTTAAGTCATACCTAAGCATTTTACTGTTTTCAGTACTATTGCAAATGGCATTGCTTTTATTTTTTTTTAATTTTATTTTTTATTAAATTTTATTTTATTATTTATGTGCCTGGGTGGCTCAGTGGTTGAGCATCTGCCTTCTGCTCAGGTCATGACCCCGGGGTCCTGGGATCAAGTCCTGCAACAGGCTCCCCATAGAGAGCCTGCTTCTACCTCTGCCTGTGTCTCTGTCTCTGTGTCTCTCATGAATAAATAAATAAAATATTTGGAAAAAAAATATTTATTTGAGGGAGAAAGACCGTGAACACAAAAAGGGAGCCTGCTTCTCCCTGCTGAGCAGGGAGCGTGACCCAGGGCTGGATCCTTTCCGGATCTCCATGATCATGACCTGAGCTGAAGGCAGATGTTTTAACTCACTGAGTTGCTTTTAAATTTATCTTTCAGATAATTCATTGTTGGTATACAGAAACAAGTTATTTTTTTAAAGAACCAAATGAGCCATTCGAATACAAAATATCAATATAAGTACAAAATTGCTTGGTTACGATGCTACTTAAAAACAGAACAAACAAGCAAAGGAGTCATAATTTATACAACTTCCTTGGGGTAAGCACATGCCAATAGAAACTAAAATTATCCCAGTAATTGTATTTGAAAAGGTGTGTTTGTTTGTATTTTTAAGTAGACTCCACGCTCAGCATGAAGCCCAACACAGGGTCAAAGCTCATGACCCTGAGATTAAGACCTGAGATCAAGAATCACTTGCTTAACTGACTGAGTGACTCTTGATGACCCAGATGCTCCTGAAAAGGTGGGTGGTTTAAGGCATGAAATCACATCTGTTTAACTTATTTTCATTACTCATAATAAAAATTTTAGATAAAATGTCGTCCATCATAAGGACAAAGCATTACTACTGTAATCGCTATATAGATAATTAACTGATGACATCAGTGGTAGGTTTTTAACCAAAATATATTAAAGATCAGGAGGGGAAAGAGGACAATTAACTCATCAGACCTAAGTTTCATCGTTTTAACTGGTACACTCTATTATATTGCAATAACGATGCTGTGTAGGTGAAAGTTGTACCCAGCCGGCCAGCAAGGGTGATTCACTAACTTCCCCTGAGTAAATGGCCATTCTATTGAGTCCTGTAGGGTCTGGTGTCTAATATACCAACCCAAAAGTCACAGACTAACACTAACTCAGCCAAAGCCACTTAAGAACATGATATTCATTTCTTGATGCATGAATGCATTCACACTATACCTGTTAATATTTCAATATCTCTAATTTAATTGTCTGCACTACTCTTTGGCTTAAACCAGCTGCCTTCTAAAATTCGGGGTTTTACCCAGCATCTAAGTCTTCCCTTGATATCTAGATTCAGATAAAAAAGGGATTTATAAATTGCCAGCATATACTGAACAGAAAACCTTGTAAAACAATAATAACCTGGAGGGATTGCTGGGTCTTAACACAAAGAAAAGTATTGTAAACCTAGGAGATAGATGAACCTGCCAATAGACTCACAATGTTAAATGTGAGACTTTATGGAAGTGGTAAATTAGGGTAAGATAGGATTTTAAATCAGTTTATTAGTGTTTATGGTCACTTCCGTCGGCTACTGGTAGTGGAAGCAGCGGAAAGGAAGATAAATTAAGTAGAATTAAGCAGAATCCACGGAAAAGGGTCGTAATTTATTGTGAGCAAGAAAAAAAAACGGAGAATTTCTCCCCTTAAAAAAACTAAAGAGAGAAACTATCAAGGATAGAACCAAATCCACAAACAAAAACTATGCCATGCATCATGAGAGACAAGTCAGTGGAGAATGTCTCAAAGTCCATTCTACGCTTGTGTTTTACAGCGTGGAGAGCAGACTCCAAGCTTTGTTTCCATACTCTCTTAAAATTCTCAACAAAAGACAGAGAACGAGAAAAGACATTCTACTGCCATCCCTTTTGCACGCTTACCACGCGGCATCTTTGTCAATATTGGAGACTCAGGTGTGTCCTCCGGAAATGTCCAGGCCAAAACCCAGCCAGCCAATGTGACCATATTGGGAGGGAGAACCTTTGACAAGGTCATTAGGGTTAAATGAGAACATAAGGATGGAGCCCCAGTCCAAGAGGACCGGTGTCCTTATAAGAAGTTGAAGAGTCTCCGGGAATGAGCGTGCGTGGGGAAGACCACGGGGAGGCACCGTGAGAGGGCGGCTCTCCGCAAGCCAAGGACAGAGGCCCTAGGACCAAACATACCCTCTCTGGATCTTCGCTTGGACTTCCAGCCTCCAGAACTGTAAGGGAATACATCTCTGTGCTCTAAACCACCCGGTCTGCGGAATTCTGTTGTGGGGCCCAGGAGACTGGGGCCAGTGATTTAACTGCACAGTGTATACAAATAAAATCAAGGGGGGGGGGGAAGCATTTTATTTAATAACTCTGTTATTTGAAAGTCAGGCTTCTAGAGACTCAAACGTTTCAACCAATTACCTGCAGGGGCTACAACGTCTCCTACATCTTGTTTCTAGCCCTAGAACAATACCCTTCCCACAAGAGAAGAAGATCTGAGGCAGAGCAGAGTTGCACTTGGTTTGAGCAAGGACATGGAAACACGCATCACTTGTGGGCACTGAAAAGAGGCGCTGGTAGTTCCCTAGAAGGGCAGTTCCTCGATGTGATCCAGGTATGGAGCTCTGACAGGACAGACTTAAATTTCCTCAAGATTCTGAGTGCGCTCCACCTTTCTGCCACTGTTGTAGAATGATGATTCTGGATTAAACCAACTTCCTTGCCTCTTTCCTCTGAGTTCCAGGAGAGCACCTACCACCCTCGCCCCTATATTTTACCATATGTATGCATGTCTGAAGTTCATAGTAAAGTCCTAAATTCCTGGGCCAACATGGGCATTTCATCTAGTAATTGTGGTCTCTACGACCCCCACAGCAATGCCATGCACAGTTCGGTTCTTTATAAATATTTATCACATTGCAGAGCTCTGCAACAGACTGGGGGTGTTCATAAGGAGGTAATACCGTACGTAGTCTGGTTCTGGACTCAAGGCACGAATGAATGCAGTTGAATTAAAATATATGTACTATATTTCCTGGTGGGTAGTTCTTGGTACTAAAAAATAAAACATGGAAACTTTTTACAAAAACACTATAAAAGTGTGTGTGTATATATATATATATATATATATATATATATATATATATATATATATCTGCTGCTTTTTTTCAGAGACTTAAAAAAAAATAACACTGTCTATCCTGTGGACTGTTTCATAATATTGAGGCAATCCTTTGGTTTGGATCAGGTTTGCCAGTGTCTGGCAGGTGCTTCAAAAGTGACATTTAAGAAGAATATAGCGAGATTGACTACTTTCATATGTACGAATGCTTCAGGCTTTCCTGAAATAACCTCTTAGAAATTTCCTCACTATTTACTTGAGACTTACAGAGCACTGACTAATATATGTATGGTCAAATTCTGTTTTTCTAAAGGCAAAATCAGTACCTTCTGTGAACTA
The DNA here is from genome assembly GCF_018345385.1 of Vulpes lagopus. Lineage (NCBI taxonomy): Eukaryota > Metazoa > Chordata > Mammalia > Carnivora > Canidae > Vulpes > Vulpes lagopus. Next base: position 2,799,537 of record NC_054840.1, read on the forward strand.
TGAAATATGATTTCAAAAAATAAATGAGGGATCCCCTGATGGCTCAGCAGTTAAGTGTCTGCCTTCGGCCCAGGGCGTGATCCTGGGGACCCGGGACTGAGTCCCACGTCGGGCTTCCTGCATGGAGCCTGCTTCTCCCTCTGCCTCTCTCTCTCTCTCTCTCTCTCTCTCTCTCTTTCTCTCTGTGTATCTCATGAATAAATAAAATCTTTAAAAAATAACAAAAATAATTGTGAAACAGCACTGTATGCACAGAGGGATGCATGGGTTTGTACTGCATCCTAATATTTAAAATTATTATGTAGGGAGAAATCTTATTTTATCTTGAGTTTCATAACTGACTTTGCGTGGAGGTGGTTGCATTTCATTAATGAAGAGGGCATTGACCTGTGTATCCTCTATTGTACATTTAGGGACCAATAGGAATTGTTTTCAGGAAAGAGTTTTCTTCTAAAAAAGTGGATCTTGTGAAGATCATTTACTCCTGCCTCATTTAGGGGCCTGAGTACTCCACACCTGTAGAATATTATACCATCCATAGTGTTTGTGCATATATATATATATGAATATTCACTATATATATACACAGTATATATAAATACACACACAGAGAGGAGAGAGAGAGAGAGAGAAGGGGGAGTAAGGGCTCAAATGTTTGTGGATGAGAGGATAATGAAGGTTTATAATGTGCCTTCAATATCATGGTAAACGAAGTTCACCATGTTTTATATAAAATACTGGAACAATAAATACCATTTAGAAGATCTCAGTGAGATTGAAACGTAAGGTGTGTTGCGACCAGGAAGAGAGTGAAATATCAAGCCACAGACGAGAAGAGGAATTCACAATATATGATATATGACCAACAAAAAAAAAACTGGAATTGCGCATATATAAAGAACTCTTACATATGGGTTAGACAAAGATGAACAATTCTCTTTTTTTTTTCAAGAAGGAAAAGACCTAAGTGATCCTTTAAGATATCCACATGATTAATCATCAAAGAAATTCAGATTAACACCCAGAAAGACATACTCACATACATCAATGCGTTGCTATAGGGCAACTATTTTCACACATTGCTGGTGGTCCTATAATCGATACTTTGGGAAATGTTTTGGCAGCTGATCATGTGTCTACCTTGTGACCTAGTGATTTCATTTCTAGATAAATACCCAAGAAAAATGAGTGTGCTCATTCTACCAACACCACAAGAATAATTATAGCAACTATATTCATTATAACCAAAAACTAGAAATAATCATCCAAATCCAAATGACCACCGACCATGGAGTAAAAAGTAGGAAATTCACACCAGAATCTCATATAGTACTATGTAGATGAGATTTTAAAATTTAACCAAATTTAAAATATTTTACTGGATCTTACCAAAAATTCTTAGTTTTCTGTAATTGACATACTTCTTTGATGTCCACAATGCACATATTAACATTACCATTATAAGCTGAAAAAGTCATTTCACTGTATTTTTGCATAGCAAAATGCAAAAGAAAAGAAAATATTAATAGAAAGTTAACATTTTTATGAAGGAAATAGGTAATTTATATTTTGAAAAAACATATTTACGAAATGGGGATTTTAAGAAAAATATTATTTTTTTTAGTTTTTTGAAGTGAGTTTTTTTGTTTTTTTTTTAATTGAGATTTTTAATTCTAAAACTTACAAGCTAATTAAGTGACAATAATTTTTTTTGGTAAAATTATTGGTAGCACAAAAGAAGCAGAAATGTATATACAAAATATTAACAAAACTAACAGAAAGAAATCAACCACGTAAAGCCTTAGTTCTTGCCTCTTATTTACCATTCAGTGGGCACCTCACTGGTGGGTTATTACTCCTTTCAGAAGACAAAATGAATTTATTAGTTATCACTGTTACAATTTTTAAAATTTCACTATTTTTAGGGGTTTTTTCAAGTTATAATGAACATTTCCAAGTAAACACCAAAGAAGAAAGAGCGGTAGAATTAACTCACAAGTTCCTATTACCAAGCTTTGGTAACCATTAGTTTTCATTATTCTCCAGGTAATATTTTTTTAAGGACACTCTTTCATGAATTTTAAGAAAAACCTACAGTCATTAAGCATTTCTGAATCTTCGAAAGATTTTATCCTCTCCACTCAGGATGATTTAATTCAAATCTAGTAGAATAGTTTCAGGGAATTCTTTCCTTAATGTCAGTGCTTTTATTTCTCTTTGTTTCAAAATCAAAGTTAGAGTGCCAAGCTGAAGGAAGAGCTCCAGAGGTACTGCATTCATCAAAGACATGGCTGACTTGTTATCCTTGTCATCTAGATGTTGTAAAACTACTGACACAGGTGACAACATAGACATATTTAATTTTTTTTTAATTTAAATTCGATTTAGTTAACACATACTGTATCATTAGCTTCAGGGGTAGAATTTAGTGACTTATCAGCTGCATACAACACCCAGTGCTCATTCCATCACGTGCCCTCCTTAATGCCCACCTTCCAGTTACCCCGTCCCCCCACCAACCTCCCCTCCAGCGACCCTCCGTTTGTTTGCTATAGCTAAGAGTGTCTTATGGCTTGCCTCCTTCTCTGATTTTGTCTTATTTTATTTTTCCTTCCTGTCGTCCATGTTCATCTGTTTCTTAAATTCCACATATGAGTGAGATCATATGGTATTTCTTTCTCTGACTTATTTTATTTAGCATAAAACCCTCTAGTTCTATCCATGTCATTGTAAATGGCAAAATTTCATTATTTTTGATGGCTGAGTATTATTCTTTTGTATATAGATGTATATATATGTATATTTGTGTGTGTCTGTGTGTACATATATATGTAACACATCTTCTCTGTCCATTCATCTGTAGATATACATCTGGGCTCCTTTCATAGTTTGGCTGCTGTGGACACTATCACTATCAACATTGGGGTACCTGGGCCTCTTTGAATCACTATTTTTGTATTCTTTGGATAAATACCTAGTAGTGCAAGTGCTGGGTCGTAAGGGAGTTCTGTGGTTAACTTTCTGAGGAACCCCCACACTGTTTTCCAGAGTGGCTGCTCCAGTTTGCATTCCCACCAACAGTGCAAGAGGGCTCCCTTTTCAAGATGGACAAATTTTAAAAAGCATTATGCTAAAGAAGAGAAGCCACACAGAAAGGCCTGTATACCGAAGGATTCCGTTGTTCATGCTATTCTGAAAGACAAAACCATTTTGGCCCAAGTCAGATCAGTCTTTGTCAGGAGCTAGGAATGAAGAGAGGAGACTGAATGCAAAGGGCTCTGATGGGACTTTTAGGGGATGGAAATACTATATATCTTGATTGTGCTGGTGTTTACATGTTTGTACACATTTGTCAAATTTCATCATCCTGGATACATAAGAAGGGAGAATTTGACGGGCGCCTGGGTGGCTTAGTCGGTTAAGCATACAACTCTTGGTTTCAGCTCAGGTCCTGACCTCAAGGTCATGGGATCAAGTCCCACAGCAGGCTCTGCACTCAGTGGGGAGCCGGCATAAGATTCTTTCTCCTTCTCCCTCTGCCCCTCCCCTTGCTTGCACACACTGTCTCTTTCTCTCAAATAAATACATCTCTTTTTTAATTTTTTAAAAAGATTTTATTTATTTATTCATGAGAGACAGAGAGAGAGAGAGAGAGAGAGAGGCAGAGACACAGGAAGAGGGGAAGCAGGCTCCCTGCAGGGACCCTGATGTGGGACTTGACCCCAGGACCCCGGGATCATGCCCTGAGCTAAAGGCAGACGCTTAACCATTGAGCCACCCAGGCATCCCAATACATCTTTTTAAAAAAGGGGGGGTTGTGGATTTTACTTTATGTAAACTATTATTGTAATTCATCCAGTAAGTCTAACTAAAACAAAAATAATAGCATACTAAGGTCTAATGGACCAAGGACAATGAAACTATCACCCTCCTTAATAGAGATAACACATTATTAATGAAATTTAAATCTCTCTGGTATTTGATTTAGGGCGACCATTTCACAGTTTTGTTTTTTATCAAGCTTATAATCCATTAAAATATCCTATATCTGTCTAGATTTTTAAAATAAATGCAGTACTTTGTATTAATCTTTAAAGATTCCATCTGACATATTTAATTCCATGACATGAACGTAGTGAGGTATTTCTGATTCTGTACATGGTTATACAAGAGTATATTGTGTATAATCTTATGTCATCCACAATTCAGTCATCATGCTTTATAAAAAAAACATTGTTCTTTGTAGAAAAATCATTTTTAATTTTGTTTTTGTTTGGTTGTTTGGTTTACACTAGACAATATGAAACATGTATTTGTATATGGTAAGATCTAAGTAAGCTGATGAACTACAAAGTCCTGAAGACTGATAAAGCTTTGCAAGTTAAGTTACATATATTCTGTTATAATTAGTTCCTTTAAAAAAAGACATGTATTTATTTGAGAGAGAGAGAGAGAGAGAGAGAGAGAGAGAGAGAGATTGGGGTGAAGGGCAGAGGGGGAGAGAGAGAATCTCAAGTATATTCCCCGCTGAGCATGGAGCCTGATGCAGGCCTTGATTCTACAGCCCTGAGATTGTGACCTGAGCTGAAATCAAGAGTCAGATGCTTAACCGACTTGAGCCACCCAGACACTCCAGTTCCTTTTATTTTTTGAAAGGAACATTTTCAATCTTTCTTTTTTGAAATGCCACTAGTGTTGAATTATTTTAAATTATATAAATTACTGTGAGGTTTTGTTTCTTTCAATTCTCTTCATCTTTCTATTTTTAAGTGTCCTTATATATTTCAAAGAAAAGTGGCATTAAATTATTATATGTAAATCTGTCTTAAATTTCCATATTTACTTTGTTTTGTGTTAATAAAACTCAACACAGTTAAGTAATACTCACTTTTTTTAAATTTTATTTATTCATGATAGAGAGAGAGAGAGAGAGAGACACACACAGAGAGAGGCAGAGACACAGGCAGAGTAAGAAGCAGGCTCCATGCAGGGAGCCCAACGTGGGACTTGATCCTGGGACTCCAGATTCACGCCCTGGGTGGAACACAGGCAATAAACCACTGCGCCACTCAGGGATCCCCATTATACTCATTTTTTTAATTGCATATATGGGATGCCTGGTGGGGCTCAGTGGTTGAGCGTCTCCCTTCAGCTTGGGTCGTGACCCCAGGGTCCTGGGATCGAGTCCCACATTGGGCTCCCTGCAGGAAGCCTGCTTCTCCCTCTGCCTGTGTCTCTGCCTCTCTCTCTATGTCTCTCATGAATAAATAAATAAAATCTTTAAAAAATTAAAAAATAAAATAAAAACTGCATATGCTTTTGTTTGAATTTGTGATAATCCTACTTTTCTAAGTTGTCCTATAGTCAACATACATAGGCTCTCTCTCAACTGAAAGGAAATTTTCTTCGAATAAATTAGAATTTATATACCAATTCTCAAATTAGTATAGAAACATTTTCAACCATAGAACAAAAAGTTTTCTTCCCCAAACAGATAAGAAGGTACATCTTCCATATCACTATCCATTATTGAGAAACTATGTCATACTTTTAGATAATTAGGTTTAAATTCTAGTATTTTGCAGTTCTGTTATAAGATGTGCAAAGGTATTCTAAAAGCAGTATATTCTCAGACATTTCTATAGATAGATATTTCTATAGATTTGACAGTCCTTATTAGTTTGTTATTTCTATTTGCTTATGAATCACACCGATTCCATATCTTCCGAGGTTCTCAAAATACCAATATTATAACATATGAGACAGAAAAAAAAAATTTCAACTGACCCTCCCCAGTTGCCAGATACTTGAACTCACACTTTCTTCCTGGACACTCACTTGTACAGAAATAGCTTAACCTCCTAACAGAGACATCTGCAGCTGTTTCTTCTTCTGAGTTTTTTCCAGGCAGGTACGAGTCACAGAATGCAAAGCAGTATAAAGCACCTGAGGAAGTCACTTACAGACCTGCATATAATTTAGGACACGCACAGTGGGGTTTGGCTGTTCTCAAATGTACGGATTTATCTATTTCATCTCTCATAATATCTTCTTTATTATACTACATATGGAAATGTCAATGAAAACTATTAAAGTAGAAAATGCTTTATGAAAGTCATAAAATGTTAGTTTGCATTACATTTCAATCAGGCATTATGGCTAAACTAAAGCACCGTTCATTATCCCTCTCTTTTTCTAGCTCAGTTTCTAGGATACTCACTGGAAACTCTGTGGGCATCTAAAAGGTCATTTCTAATATATACCAGTAACCCTTCGGGTTGGGAAGAAACCACCCCCCAGGGTTGGCAATATTACTTTCCTTCTGAGAAATAACACACATCATTTCATCTGTAGGGTAAGTCATAAAAAGAATGTAAAAATAAAAGCACAGAATCAACTAATCAACAGGAAAGATGTTCTGAAAAATTCTTTGAAAGAGTCCAGAGTGACTAATTTTTTTAAAGATTTTCTGTATGTAGGTATGTGTGTATGTATGTATTTGGGGGGCGGGTAGTGAGTGAGCTCGAGCAGGGGGAGGGGCAGAGGGAGAGAATTTCCAGCAGACTCTGTGCTGAGGGCAGAGCCTGATGCTGGGATTACCTCAGGACCCTGACATCATGACCTTGAGCAGAAATCAAGAGTTAAAATGCTTAACCCAGGTGCCCCCAGAGTGACTAAATTTTTCTTAAAAAAAAAAAAAAACTCTAGTGAGACATTATCACAAACTACGTAATTTATTTCAAGTCATTCTGTAGGAAAATGCATGCTATCCCTTTCCATAAGCATTTTTCAAATACTATTTTCTAGCTATCTTGGAATTAGTTACCACTATATTCTAGAGACTGGACACAGATCCTGCCTTTAGGGGGCTTAGGGTGTTGTTGAAAGGATAGGGCAGGTCTCAAATTTGCTCAAAACATGAATGAAGGGGAAGAAATCTAAAAATAGCCACGTTTACCACAAAATGTCAAGATTAACAGAACTGGGAACTTGAGAGCTAAGTTATTTAAGAAATAAATTGACATTTTTACATAGTTCTCTGTTAACTGTAAAAATCTATAACTATCACCATAGTGAGTGCAGAATGTAAGAAACCGGCTAAAGGAATATTGATAAAAAATATAAATAGATTATTTCTTAAAAACTTAGATGGCTTTGTGCATATTAAAAAAAATAAGTGAAAACATCAGGACATGGCAAATTACAGAGAATTAGATGAAAAAGTAGTTCATCTTACCTCTATTACCAGTTGCCGAAGAGATGGTGAAGCCATGGAATGCAGACTTGAGTTACCCCTTATGGGACTATGGAGACTAACGTAAGCCACAGCATTTCTCTGCAGAACCTTCTTGAAATCCTGAAACCGCACCAAACCAAAACAAACCAAAAAGCTCCATAAGTAAAAGTAACACATTTTACGTTGTCAGTGATGTGTTGAACCGTAAACACTCCCTACTTAAAATCATTACATTACACAACTACTCTTTTAAAAAAAATGTAGTGTGTTAGAGTGTACCAAGGTCCCGAAAGGATTTTAAATAAAGGGGATAAGGAGTTACGCCTCACACATGACGAAATAGTTTTAAGCATATTCCTGAATAAAGTCAAATCTTAGAAGAAAATGTTCTTACATGGCTCACATAGAATAAGCTTCAACTAGAGAGTGCAGAATGGAAAGTCTGCTCTAGCCTCAGCACTTAATTTTATAGCTACTGAATCAGAGAAGAGACATGGGTAAACTACTTCAGCGATTAATCAAAGTAGGCCTTTCCTTTGAGACAATGAGCTACGTTTTACATGAAGTAGCTCTTTATCCTGAGCAAAATGGGGCATAATACACCTTTGTCCCTGAACATATTACTGGAAATAAAACCCGATGCATTTTATGCACATGAGTAGCATAAAATGATTTCCGCAGACTAGTTTTTCTAGCTGAGCCCTGTCCCCCAAAACTGAAGACGACTGAGGCTATTACTAAGGTGCCACTGTCAAATCCCTCCCTTTTTGCACAGATATTTAATAATAACTAATCGTCATGGTGACAATTCTATAGAAAACACCTAAAAAACCCTGTCCTACTTCTTGCCTTAGGAACTTAGCTTTCTTCCTCCAACACTAGGAGTCAGGAGACTGTGAGAGCCAGCTCCCTAGCAAACCAGTACGTGACCCCTATTTTAAGTTGAAAATTCAGCTACCTCTCTGTAAGATTCATTTAATAAATATTTTAAATGATTGGGAATGATGAAAATATGATTGCCCACATACATGCAAGGCCACATTGATTCAGTTTACAGGAAATGATGCTCGATGCTTAAAAAAATTCAAAGACTTTTTGCAATGCACTCCCCCTCGCATGGCTCAGGATGTATGTTAGGAACGACTAATGTTGGACAAGCCTACTTTGAGAACATAGCTTAGAAATATGCATGTTAATTTAGGATGACATAAATTCAATGTGAAAGTCACTAGATAGATATGGAGAAGGCCATATGATATAATGGAATAAATTTTTGGAATTTAAAAAGATTCTTTAAGAACTTTTTAAAAAATGTAACTTACTGTTGCAAGAAACTAAAATAATTATTTTATGATGAAAAAAATTCTGAAATGCTAAAATCAGCTCCAAACACAAATATATTTTCCAAATTGTTTTTTAACTTGTTTATGTCTTTGAAGTAAGTAATTTGGATTAAAAGTCTGAGAGGTTGGTTCAGCTCTTACATTTTCCATCTTACTAAAAATTTGTCAATTTAAAGACCTTCTTTCAGCGATAGAATTTATTCATTTGATTTAGTTCTCTTGAAAATGGAGCAGATATTCACACAACTAATTTGAGGAAAGAAAAATAATCTAATTTACAATATGTATATCTTGATAAATTCTACACTAAAGTTTTTTCCATTTTTAAGACTTCTTTTTCTTCAAATTAAAAAGACACTTGCTATTTTCTTTTGTATCATTTTGATATTTTCTTTGAAGTCAATAGATATTTTAACTTTCTTTTTGAGTACCTAAATAAAAAAAATGAAATAGGAGAGTTTCCTATTAGATATTTAAGTTTGTTTTTTCCTCCAAAGCTGAGTTTGTAAATAAATTAGAACATCAAATAGTTTTATTTTCCTAGAGAAAACTGTAGAGATTTTTCCTACACTTCTCTACTAGCCTTCTTTTTAAAAAAAATCATAAATAGAATATCTAAGAGCTTTACAACGTTCTCATTGTTTTTAATACGGCATCAATCCAATTATCAGTTGTCGTATCCCATTAAAAATACAATGCACCTGCGAAACTCAGACCTATGAAAAGCATTTGAAACTGAAAGGTACCAGTGGCTTCTAGCTATGACGCAATGCATCTAGACTTCATTTGGACAAAGCCTTCCTAAGGCAGTTTAGGTAGGCCGGTCGGTTAATAGATTTGTGGGAAAGAAGGATCAGAGAGAGAGATGTAAGAATAGAAGGAGGATGGGGTGGAGGAAGGGAGGAGAAAGGGGAAAAAAAAGGAGACCCCTACTTTGAAGCCAATCTACATACCGTGTAGCTACGGTATGAGGCGAAGGTAGTAGATATTCAACATAGGAGACTGTTTCCTAATTCTAGATCATTGCCAGAAAGTCAAAAAAAAAAAAAAAAAGTGATTGTATGCATCAGCTCATCTTTTCTTGTCCAGTACCTGTCAAGCTCGTCTGAGGAGAAACACACTAAGCGGGAAAATGCAATCGTGGGTCCATGACTCTGATGAGTCTGTGGGTCTGGGAGCAACAAGATAAGATTGTTGCCGAGCACACACAATTCACTGTGTTCTAATTCCCCCTCCTTCTTTATGGGGGATCTTAGCAAGTTAGCAGATGGGACAACTTTGCTGCAAGGTACATTCTTATCCCTGGCTTCCACGGCTTTATTGTGTCAACTTTAGTCGAAAAGAGAGAGAGAGAGAGAGAGAGAGAGCGAGAGCACGGGGGCGAGAGAAGCATAATAATCGGTGTGCATTTACCTCTCCCCATTCATATGAGCCAATATTGCCAAAAGCTGTTCCTCCCCATGAACAGAAAACGATTGTGCGGTCTGGCCTCCACCCTTTCTTGACTCTTAACATCAAGGCCCTGATGAAAGCTGTGATTACGGCCGTGCTGCTAGCCCATTCTTGTCCGTCAGAACTGGGCGCCGTGAGATGCTGGCTGCCAACTATGATGTAGCGGTCTGCAAAGAGAAGGGAACGAGGGCCATTAAAACAAAATATAGACCTCAACAATGAATTTAATGACATTTACATAATCCTATCACACAACTGGGCCACAATTATGTAAAACTGTCCTAATAATTAAGACCTACTTTAACATTTTTCACCCAACTGTCTTGGTTCACACATCTGTGTATATCAAAGCAGAGGCAGCTGCTGGACTCAATTATGATTCCAAAGCTTAGACCCATATTACTGTCCTTTGCAACATGCATATTAATTAAGGAAGGATACAAATATGCCACAGTGAAACCTTTATCTAACATTTTTCCAGGATCGTAGTGGGAAGTGCCCTGTAAACAATGTGTGTATGCTCAGTAAATATTAATGAACTATTAATACATGTGACGGGGAGCGGTTATTCAGTAGCTGTAAATATCAAACAATGTGGTAGTCATATATGGATTTTGAAATAAATGAAGTATTTAGGGAATTAATTACAGCCTCCAACTCAGAGTTTTAGCTCCTCTGGTTTCTCTGAAGGAAAAAAAAAAATCAACATCAACAGTCATCCAAGTACTGTAAAAGTTTTCTTTTCACATATTTCATAGAACAGACAAAATCCATCAGATACAAGATAAAGAGACTGACTATTGTCAATAATAAGGTGGAATAAAAGCAAATCTCCAGAGTTTCCTCTGATTTTGCTGCCACTAAGTGTTACTGGTATAGAATTCCATTTATTTCATCAAGTGCTCCCACACATCCGTGTAAAAAGATTTCTACACCGAGTGCCATTTTACTCAGACATGTCCTGTAGCTCAATGGCACAGACACTGAAGCCAGCCTGCTCGGGTTTGGACCCAGGATATTCAATTTACGAGGTGGGTGAACTTGGAAAGTTTATCTCAGCTCTTTATGCCTTAATTTCTTAAATTAAAAATGGAAATACAGGGACGCCTGGGTGGCTCAGCGGTTGAGCATCTGCTTCTGGCTCAGGGCGTGACCCCAGGGTCCTGGGATCGAGTCCCACACCTGGCTACCCGCAGGGAGCCTGCTTCTCCCTCTGCCTGTGTCTCTGCCTCTCTCTCTGTGTCTCTCATGAATAAATAAATAAAATCTTAAAAAAATAAAAATGGAAATACAAATAAAACGTACATCATTCAGTAACTTTGAGTTGTAAGTGACTTACTATATGTGTAAGGCACTTGGGACAGTGTCTGACACACAGCAAATACTACCTGTATGGGGAAGGAATGAATTACTCCTTTACCTCGTGGCGTCAAAAAGCCATTTGATGGGAAATCGTTGCATGAAGTTATTTCAGTTTTCCATACTGATTTTAAAAGCAGCAATGAATTTGATCTGCCAGCATTTTATCAAAATTTAATTAATGATATAAAGAGAATGATTGCAAATGTTGAAACACAGGGAATTTATTTACTCACCTCCCAGATATGTGTGAAAGTTCTGCTTGGGATTATCTGTATTCTAGATAAACCATATCTAAAAGCCTTAATGATCGTTTCTAATTTTCAGAGTCATTAAATAAGAAAATCAGGTGAGTGAACAGCCAATATTTTTGCGTAGAATTCAAATAAACAGAATTTGAGAAGCTTTGTCTATTACACACTGAAGAATACTACTGGTAAATTGATTTTAAGAAACTGATTTTTTTTTTCCTATATTGAATTTCAGTTAGGAAAGTTATTTTACCCTAAAGCGAGTTTTGTATAATTTGGTTTTTCTACAAAAACTAGCACATGTAGCAACAATGATAAATATTTCTGGTGCCTCAATTAGAGATTCTTACGATGGAAATTTGTTGAAATAGTTGAAATGCAACTATAACAATTTCCAAATCCATTTATACCTTGCATTTAAAGACATTAAAATCAGAGGTTGTTCAACATTGCTACTGGAAAGAAATTAAAGGAAATATGAACCTTCCGTAAATATTTTAAGAGTTGGCTGGCAGGAAACTTGGAGAGATGTAAAACCTGATCTCAAAACTCTCCGGGTTATCAATTATGGGGCAATTTGACTGAAGTTGTGGAGAAAAATAATTCTCCAGGGAGAACCTGAGTAAATATCCCAACCAAATCAACAGAAGTGGCACAAGTTTGTGCCACTTTCTAGAACGCTACGCGGCTCAACCTCAGTGTATTCAGAAGTGTTGCTATTACTCTCTTCATTAATACATGTATTCGTTAGTTTTACTTTTTTAGCCTACATGATGTTATCTGAAGACGCCATGGACATCCTTACGTGAGGTGTAAAATTATTTAAAGTTCAGCAAGGGGATCATTTCCATCAGTATCTTCAAAACCTAATGCCACGCAGACATGAGGCCGAACTGTCAGTAGACCACGGGCCAGACACAGAACATAGGTTAACCCTGAAAGATTCATTTTTGGAGATAAACATGTTTACTTTAAAAAAAAAGAAAGAAAGAAAAAGACATCACAAAAACTTTTTTTTTTTTCCCCTAAAAGGTCCTCTCTTGATAAAATCAAAAACTCCAGTGGTTATGGTATGTTGACGAAGAACAAACAGACAAAAACCCCACGCTGGTTTGGGTAGCTTTTCTTCATAAGGAACATGCCAATTTAACGAGTCTAAACTCTTTTCTCATTTTGGTTTCTTCCCCCCACCCCCCTTACGCTATTTAGATTTATTTTTGAAGAAAGTAAGAAAGAGAATAAAGACCTACTTCTTGGTTTCATACTGACTGACTCACTCTTTGAGCAGTATGAACGAGCTACAGCTACAGTGGGACATTTAATTACGCTCTTACATTGTTACAGAGCATTTTCTTGTGACAGTTTAATAGATTAATACATATAGAATCTGTACCCCTCCTTACCTGGAGATGTCAAGCCCTTTAAATATCCAATAACATTAGTAATTGTTTTGAATTTCGTAACTGTCTGAACTTGCATGTTGACAATTCTTTCGTCTGAAAAAAAAATTATAAGATATTTGCTTTTCTATATCCTCTTGTTGTTTCTTAAAACGTTCAACTTAATTTATCGAATGTCGTTAACACAAGAATTCCAAAACAATTGAAAATTTCTAGAAAATCAAAGTTACACCTTTTGGCAAGTACCTACTGAATCCTTCTGTGTAGACCCTATTTTAGGTACTTGTTATACAATGAGGATCAGGCTACAATTGCTCATAGAACTGCAGTGCAGAGCTATAAAGAGGCAATTTGAGACTCCACATTCAGAGCTGCAGTGAAGTTCAACATGAGAGCACACAGAAGACCTCGGGGAGATGTGGACAACTCATACTTTAAAAAATATGGGAAAAAAAAATATGGATCAGATAAAAATATTTCCAAAGAAATTTAAGTGCTTTTCTAGCTTCAGAAAAAGAACATGTGGAAGCTAATGTAATCTTTCCTGCGTGATTCATTATTACGTTATCACATGGAGAACTGTAAACCAGCAATACAGAAATTAAGAGTAAGGATTTCTAAAGCTGTACGTATTTTTTTTGCAGTCTTCATTTTCATCCGTGTTGGTTGGTTTCTCACTTCTATCCTAAATCTCCACCGAGTTGCTCTGCCTCTTTGGGTGCTTGTATTAGTGCCTGATACTCAAAAATTTCAACAACAAATAAGGCAAAGACACCACGATCAGGAGATACTTCAGTCACAGTCCTGGAGCCATCTTTGAAGGCCTTTGGGGGTGACGGGTATTAATCATCTACTTGATGGATCCTGGGAAGTCTTGGGGTACGAGGTTCAAGGGCAGCTAGGAGGTTCTTCTGGGGGGTTTAGGATGGCAATTAGGACGCAGATAATGCGGGCACCTGGGTGGCTCAGTGGTTGACCATCTGCTTTCAGCTCAGGGCATGATCCTGGGGTCCTGGGATCGAGTCCCACATGGGCTCCCCGCAGGGAGCCTGCTTCTCCCTCTGCCTGTGTCTCTGCCTTTCTCTGTGTCTCTCATGAATAAATAAGTAAAATCTTAAAAAAAAAAAAAAAAGCAAGCAAGCAAGCAGGTAATGCCAAGTAGCCAGGGTCTACTGACAGGCCTTCAAATGCCACCTTTTTCTACTGGATGAAAATTGTTTAATAAAAATAATTGTCTTCTTTCCTTGAATGTACCCTTTCTGGGAATGCAAATGGGAAATCAATATACTGAGTTTCTTAAAATTAAAACTAAAACAAGAGTAAAGATTCCCTGAGAGAATGTCTGAGCACCTCAGATATGAGAAATGGAAAGTTGCATAAGAGCCCGAGTATTGTAGTTTTTAGCTTAGGTGCTATACATTTTTGTTTGTTTTAAATTAATATACTTTGTTGTTGTTGGTGGTGGTTTTTATAGCTGTTTCAGATTTACAGGAAAATAGATTGGAAAGTACAAAGTTGTCAAATATCCAGTCTCTCTACCCCAATCCTATTAACGTTTATCATTTGGGTGATCTAGTGATTATCATTGATAAGCCAACATTAATACATAATTGTTAACCGAAGTCCCCGGTTTACATGAGGGCTCACCCTTTGTGTAACCCGTACTAGGATATTGACCACGCATAAGGGAAAGTATCCAAGCTTACAGGATCACGCAGAGGAGTTTCACTGCCCTACAAACCTCCTGTGCTCTACCCTTTCATCCTTCCCCTACTCCCTCCTTATTGAACCACTGATCTTTTAAATTTCTCCATAGTTTTCCTTTTTCTAGAACATTAACCACTGATCTTTTAAATTTCTCCATAGTTTTCCTTTTTCTAGAACATTATATAGTTGGTCTCATATGGTTGTTTTTTGTTTTGTTTTGTTTTTAGGGTTTATTTGAGAAAGAGAGAGGGAGTGAATGCGGGGGTGAGGGGCCCAGGGAGAGGGAGGAGTGAATCTCAAGCACATGCCCATTGAGCACGGAGTCCTGCACTGCTGGAGCTCACCCGCCTGAGATCATGCCTGGAGCCAAAATCAAGAGTGGGCTGCTTAACTGCCGAGCCACCCAGGCACCCGTCGTATATTTGTTTTTAACGTTTATTTCCCTCCTCTACTTTTGTTCCAAAGAGTTCAGATAAGTGAACTTCAGGCAAGTGACTCATTACTTTAGAGTTTTTTAAAAATCTATTTTTAAAATAGATTTTTTCCAGCTTATTTTTGAGTTAGACATGGATGAAAAAATATTCTCTGGTTTTATAAGATTCTTTTGTTTTCCTCATTTAGAAGTGAGAAAACCTCACAAGATTTGAAAACCTGCAACATAGGGCTTAGAATATTAACTTGCATTAATATAGTTTCTTACAAATTATAGTAGACATTTTCCCACGTACACGCGAGGTCTCATTGGATCTCACTGATTCTTGAAACAACCAAGTGAAATGGGTTCTATTATCTTTATTGAATAAGGCACATGGGGCAGGCCAGGGACTCAAACCAAGGTAAATATAATAATCATATAAATAACATTTTTAGCTAACAATAAAGTCTCTCTCCAAGACTCTATTTCTTTCATTATGAGATATTCTTCGTATGTATATAAAAGAATCAAAACTAATACAACATACTATGATGATCCACATCTAGTTTTCACATATTATTTTACTATATTTCCTTCATTCATATCATTTTTCAGTAATGAATTCGATCTCGCAGACTTGGTTATTACCTTAAGGTAAATGTTAATCATTTCAGGTTTTGTTATATAGATTTAGATAGATTGGTAGGTTGATAAGTAGGCAGATATAGGTAGACATGAGCATAGGCACAGATTTAGAAATAAACATACTCCATTATTTTATAAGCTTTGATATTTGACAGATATTATTTACCCCCCCCCTTTTTTTTCCCACTCAGCATTACGTTTTTCTAACTTTCCATGAATGTAAATGGAGATCTGGTTCATTCATTTAAACTGCTAAGTAGTATTTGGTTGTAAAGTCAATTCCAGCTTATGTTCTAGTTCCATTACTGAGATCTAGGAGGTTATTTCCACATTTTCAACATTACAGTGTGGCAAAGAGATTTTTTTTCTTTACATTTCTTTTTGCACGTGTGCCATTTTTTTCTCCAATTAGATAACTAGAAGTTTAAGTAGTGGGTTATAATATATGTGTATCTTCCACTAATATAAAATGTGTTTATTCCACTAATACATATGTATCTTCAACTAATATCTTCAATAATGTATGGAGAAATTGCTTATTATATTTTTTTTTACTTTTAACAATATGATGGGTATAAAAATCTTCTTATTGCTTTAATTTGCATTTCCCTGGTTACTAGTGAGGTTCATAAATTTTATATATTTTATGTCCAAGTTTTTCATTCATATTCTTTGACATATTCCTTTGAGTTGTTTACCATTTTGGGTATTTTTGTGGGGTTCTTTTATTTTGACTATTATTCTCTTATGAGTTATATGTATTACACATACTTTTAAGTCTGTGGTTTACATTTTCTAGATACTTATTATATTTTAAATATTAATATGGTCAAATCAATAATATTTCAGTATTCCCCTTGAGTACTTGTGGGATTTTTATGTTTTGTTGTTTTTACTTTTTTAAGAAACACTTTATTTTCTTTTTTTTTTTTTTTTTTTTTTTTTTATAAAGTTCTTTTTTTTTAATCTTTTTTTTTTTTTTTTATGATAGTCACACAGAGAGAGAGAGAGCGTGCGGCAGAGACATAGGCAGAGGGAGAAGCAGGCTCCATGCACCGGGAGCCCGACGTGGGATTCGATCCCGGGTCTCCAGAATCGCGCCCTGGGCCAAAGGCAGGCGCCAAACCGCTGCGCCACCCAGGGATCCCGAAACACTTTATTTTCTAATGTCACAAAATGTTTTCCAAGTATTTTAAAACTGAATTTTCAAATTTGTGTTTTTAATCTAGTCAGACTACATTGTGAAGTAAGTATTCAATATTACCTCTGTGTTAGGGATAGTCAAGTGTTCACACATACTTTATTAAAGACATTTGAGGATTGCATTCGGGATGAATTAATGAACTCATTTGAGGATTGTCTTCTGTCCATAAACATTATATGTCTCTCTATTGCAGTTGTTTTTCAGGTCTTTTTAACAAAGTTTTATACTCTGCTCCAGAAAAGGATTGCACAACCATTATTAATTTATTTTTATGATGTTCCTACTATGGTAACAATATATAATATTTATAACTTTTTCTATCATGTATAAGCACGCTATTTAATTTCTCACCTTGGTCTTACAACGAGTCTTCTTGTTAACCTCTAGAGATTGCAATAGTTCATCTATAGAGTTTTTATTTTTGTTAGTTTCAATTTAGGCAATTGCTCACCAGAAGAAGAGAGCTTTGTTTACTTCTTTCAAATTTTATGACTTTCAACTATCATTCTTATCATCCTGTCTAGGGCTGCTAGTGCTATACAGAATAAAAGCATTGAAAGCATTCCCTGGTCCTTACTTTGTGCTTTTCATTTTTAAAAGAATGTTTCTTAGATTTTACTTTTAAAAAGAAACAAGTGATATTTGTTATAGGTTCCTGGAAAATTCCCTTTCAGGTTAAGGAAGAACACTTCTGTTCCTACTTTGCAAAGAGATTTTATCATAAACAGATGTTGAATCATCTTTTGAGATAATTGAAGGCTTTTCACTTTACTGTGCTAAAAAAAATGCATATGTTCCTGGACAAAATTCTACTTAGTCATTATATGTTTTCTGCAATTGGCTACTAATGTTTTTAGGATGTTTTCATAAATAAGAAATTGGCTGACAATTTTACTTATCATTTGTCCTTGTCTTGTTTTGGGATCTGGATTATACAACCTCACAAATGTTTAGGGATATGTGCTTCTTTTCCTGGATTTTTCTAAGAGTTTTCAGGTAGCACAGGGATTATCCATTTTACAAAGGAGTACTAGGATTCATACATAAACTATTGAGTTCTCATATTTTGTATGTGGGGAGAGGAAGCAGAGTATATTCTCACTTAATGTATATTTTAATTTAATTAACATTTTCAATAAATATTCATGGTTATAAATTCATTCAGATATTTAACATGTTTATTGCTTCTAGTTATTTGCATTTAGTTGTTCACTCTCTTCTTGTGCTTCCAAAAAAAGGAAAGAAAAAAAAATCACTCTGTATATCTATTTTTGTCCTCTTTTCTAACATTAACTCATTCTTGTCTTTTTTTTTTTTTCTTTACCAGTTTTGCTAGAAGTATCTAAGTTATTAGTATTTTCAAATGGGATTCATAGATCCTCATTATAAATTTTTTTCACTTCAATATTATACTCTATGCTTACCATTACCTTTGTTCAATTTTATCTGGATGCATTTAAGGTTACAGATTTTTTATATAGATTTAGTATGCCATTGAAATTAATATATTAATTTCAGCATATGGTCTTTTTATCTTACATTCCAAATTTAAAATTTTTTTACTATTATTCATTCTTTTTCAAACACTATTCTTAGTTTGAAAGTTATTTTTTTTAAGATTCATTTATTTATTTTGAGATAAAAAGAGAGAGCAGGGGAAAGAGGGAGAGGGAGAGGAAGAGAGAGAATCAAGCAGACTCCCTGCTGAGGCAGGGCTTGATGCCACAAGAGCCTGAGATCATGACCTGAGCCAAACCCAAGTCAGTCACTCAACTGACTGAGCCGTCCAGGCACCCTCCCCCCCATCATCCTTTCTGTAATATATATGATACATTAGTTCAAATAATTTTAAAGTATTCAAATAGAAGGTGTGTGCTACTATTGACATCTAACTTAATTACAGACAGAAAGCAGGGTCTGTAAGCTTAGTGATTCTTTGATATTATGTGAGATTTGTTTTGTGACCTCTATAGGCCATTACATCTGATAAATAGAGAATACACATTTTAATAAAATGTCCCATACAAAAACATGCACTCCCTGTTATATGAGTGCAGCATTTCATATGTATGCCCTGTAGATCAAGGTTGGAAGACTGTGGGGCTGTAACTTTATTCATTGTTCTCTATAATTTCTCTGTTAATTACTGAGACATGTTAAAGTTTCCCAAATGATTTGTCTTTATCAATTGTCCTGGCAATACTAGCAACCTTTCCTGTGCATATTTTTAGACTATTTGTTTCTTGTATTCAAGTTTGGAATTCCTATATCTTTCTGACTTCTATATAGAATGTGTAGAGCAATTATTTCTTACATCTTCTTTATCTCCTTTTTTTTCCTACAGTCTTCCTCCCCCCTCCCCTCTGATATTAATAACATCATTCCATCTTTCTTTTCCTTAGCATTTCTGTGATATATATTTTCCCAGCATTGAATTTACTTTTGCCAGGCATCCCAGGAGCATCTCTGGCTCAGGGACAATTTTTATGAATATTTCTTGGCTTGCAGTTTCTGTACTACAATAGTAGTGGAAATTCTGAGCTAGGGTTTTTGATTTCTAAATACAAATTTTTTTTTCCATCCAGAGTTCAGATAGAAGAAAGATTCCCTGTACTGGTGGGTGAGCTCCTTTCTAGTCTGCCTACTTACTACCTGCATCTATGTAAGAATGCTACTTACAACTCCCTGCTCCCTACAGACACATAACTATGCCTTCTGTCCTCATGTATTACTATATTCCCACTCTAATTTACCAGAATCCATAATTTTCCAATACCAGTCAATCACAGGGTAAACTATTTTGCTTATTTCTCTGATTTTTTGTTCCATCTTCATTTTTGCCTCTGGATATTTGACTTTCTTTTTTGATAGCTGCATATATATATATATGTATATATATATATATACATATATATATTATTTATTTATTTATTCATGAGAGACACAGAGAGAAGCAGAGACACAGGCAGAGGGAGAAGCAGGCTCCATGCAGGGAGCCCGTGTGGGACTTGATCCCAGGTCTCCAGGATCACGACCTGAACCAAAGGCAGATGCTCAACCACTGAGCCAACCAGGTGTCCTTTAATAGCTGCTTTTTAAAATGTTTTTTCTTCTATTTCATTGAGTCATTAAAATTTGTATGGAACACTTCAAATATTTTGTCCTGCCTTCTTGCCATACTAAAGTTTAAGATTTCAATCTAGAAGATACATGGAGATATGAAAACATGAAGACAATCTTTTGCTCTGAGGAGGATGCTATATTTTCATTGGATCTTCCCAACTGAGAGAAGGACCTGTTTATGTATCATTGCACAAGGACCAGACCAAAATAATAATATATAATATAACAAAAGACACCTTTTCATCTATTTATTTGCATCCCCATACTTGATATTGATATTCATACATATTGTTTCAGGATGCCTGGGTGGCTCAGTGGTTGAGCATCTGCCTTTGGCCCAGGGCATGATCTCAGGGTTCTGGGATCGAGTCCCGTATCGGGCCCCCTGCATGGAGGCTGCTTCTCCTTCTGCCTGTCTCTCTCTCTCTCTCTCTGTCTCTCTTTCTCTCTCTGTGTCTCTCATGAATAAATAAATAAAATCTTTTAAAAAATGTGCTTATAAAAAATACATTTTGTTCCATATTATTCCATGCCCATATCTGAAAACAAATATTGTTTTAAGCAGCACCATGATCACACTTTCACTTATAACATGAGAGAGCCACCAAAACTTTGGATAAACTCCCATGACACATCTATTGCTGTTGGCATCGCTAATTTAAACAGTCCACTGGTAAGGCAATGTTACTCTTCATAGCAATAACAATAGCAATCCTATACTTTGGAATTTATTCTACAAATATAATTGAATTCTTCCCAGTATAATGTCTAACTGCAATTACAGAAAATGGCATAGATATCCCAAATAGGGAAATGACTGAGAAAATTGTGATAAACTGTGTGCCTGTTAAAATGTAAGCATATGAGCACTGGGTGTTATGATATATGTTGGCAAATCAAACTCCAAAAAATATATATATATACAAAAAAATGTAAGAATAATCTGTAGAAACATGGATATCCTATATGTGAAAAAAATAGAATACCAAAAGATATAGATAATGACTGAACTTAGGTAAAAATGTGTTTACAGACAAAATATTAAAAAAGGAAAGAGTAATAAATGAAACAAAGACTGGGTTAGCAAGGCCTCCCAGGATCTCCTGGGGTGAAATCTTGTTGTAAAGAGGTTTGAACAAGCCTGAACCCTTGGACATTTATCCTTCTCCTCCAATTTTCAGGCGTGATGGGAATTAAAATCAGACCATCCTCTATTGCTCCAACTTATGACACCAAATCCCTGAAAACTGAGGCTGTCTGGGGACCTGGCAGAAAAGGAGAGAGGTTTAAGATGTTCTATTATTGGGGAAACAATGACTACCATTATGCAAACCCAGAAAGATATACATTAGGTATATATAGATATACCCAAGATATATAATGGACTCCAGCTCTGCCCTCCTAGAAGTCAGAAGAAGTAGCTAATACCTCTACAGCAACATAAACTCCCAGACCAGAATATTTAGACACCTGGTTGTGCATCACACAACCACACAACAGAAACAAAATGAACATATATATTACCCAAAGTAAACACTGAAACACACAACACGCGAGTTTAATAAGCTTATAATTAAACACGACAACAGAAGGGGATGCATTAGTGATAAGAAACAACCAGAAAACACTTTCAAAAGAAGAAATAATAGGTAAGGAAATAGAAATATCAAAAGAAATATGACAATAGATAGGATGAGTAGATAGAAATGGTGAGTAAGAGTATAACTGAAAATTGAATTTAAGAGCTATATCAGGTTGAGGATTGTTTTCAGGAACCACAGAAAAGGGTAAAGAGAGAAAACAGGAAAGTACAATTAAAAATCATGGTGGATAGAAATAGGAGTTCTAAAAGGGATGCCAGAGGAAGAAGAAGAAGAAAAATAAATGGAGGAGAGGAAATATTTAAAGAAATACTATTTTTCCAAAATAGGGAAAAACATCTATATATTTTTGTTTTGTTTTTGTTTTAAAACATTTTATTTATTTACTCATAAGAGTCAGAGAGAGAGAGAGAGAGGCAGAGACACAGGCAGAGGGAGAAGCAGGCCCCATGCAAGGAGACCGATGCAGGACTCGATTCTGGGACCCCGGGGTCATGCCCTGGGCCGAAGGCAGATGCTCAATGGGTGAGCCCCCCAAGCGTCCCACATCTATATATTTTATAATGAAGTTTAAAAGCATGTAGGATATAGAGAAAAATTCTAAAAGTTCTCATAGTTGAAACCAGATCACCTACCACAAAAAAAAAAAAAAAAAAAAGAATCAGGTTGATAACGAGCTTCTCAAAAACAACATGACACCAAAAGGCCATAAAATTAAAGAAATTTTTTAAGTAGCCAGAGAAATTTTGAACCTAGATTGTTTGGTAACAAAAAAGAGAGGGCAATGATGTTGTCCAGCCCTGGAGTAATGGATCTATCAAATGTAGTAAAGCTACTTTTTTGCAAAACTGTAGAGCACCTAGAAGCAATGGAGTAGACAGGGGACAGTGGGGATAGAGCCACAGAGTAATAAATGAAAAAAGATAACAGAATCCAAAGATATATTGCTCAATAATATGTAAAAAAATCTTCACTTCCTTCCTGTTTCTGAATACGTCAGTCCCACAAACTCTTAGGTGAGGTTGGCCAGGATAGCACGTCCGGCAGCGGCAGTAGGATATGATGCACAGCGAGCGAGGGGTCATGTGTAGGAAGGTGAGCATCCCAGTGGGTTGTGGTGCTGCATCCCAGGGTGCGGGGGCTGAGGCATGTGGAGCACAGTGTGTGTGTGTGTGTGTGTGTGTGTGTGTGTGTGTGTGTGTGTTTAAGCCTGAAAATTGGGAGCGAAGCAGCTGTCAGGGGGAACAGAGCAATGAGAGAAGTCAGGGATGAGGACTGAGAATGGCATCTCCATTTCAGGGCTGAACAGCACATTCCCTTGGGAGCTGAAGGGGTCAGGAAGGTAAGTGCCCCACGGATGGGGGACAGGCAGGGCGAGTAGTGCAGGCCAGACAGTCCATGTGGGGCTGAGCCTGGCTTTTCTGTCGGACCCACAACGGAGTGAGAAAGGCTTTCTTACAGAGGAAGGAGTAATGACATCAGTGGAGTACACGCAAGGGAAGTAATGACCCAGCTGATATTCAAGGGCATGACCCGCACAGGATCTCTCATTGTTAGTGAAGAGATTATAAACACGGGAAGAGAAAACCAGCAGGTATTCGTATGTCCTTTTGGTGTCTCAATAGATATACATAGATATAAAACGAAATAAAGATATAATCTGAATGTACATACATGTATATCTATACAGATTTAAATTAAATATATTAATTAAATATATTAAAATAAATTAAAATAAATTAAATTAAATATATTATATTTAAATTAAATATATTCTCCCCAGTTTTGTTTACTAAGTACTGAAGGAAATAACCCTCCAACAGCCATGAGCTCATCTAGGATCCACATCTTGTTTTCCAGATATCATTCTCTACTCGAAAGAACTAGGACTTTTTTGGAGAAATGGCTGATAACATGGTTGGGGCTGGGGAGTACAAAATGATTTGATATATCAGATTTTTGTTGTATCAAAAATGAAGGAGATTTGAAAATCATGAGAATATGCCACAGACAGGACCTAGGTTGAAGGTTCTATTTTGGGCTGACCAGGGACAATTTGAGTATCACAATAAAAGTAGTACCGGCTTATAACCCATTGAATAAAGCAGGGATATAAATCCTAACCATATTATAAATTGATACTACATGTATAAATAAAAACCCAAACAAACAGGAAAAAGAAAGCTCTTCTTTACAGCAGAATGTCAACCCGTAAAAGCAGAAGGGATGATGAACTTCGAAGGTCACTTTTGGCTCAGCTTGGTAAGGACTAATTGGCCCAAAGCATAAATAATTGTTAAAACTAGTGGGTGGGCATAGGAGGGGGTGGGGACAGGAGCTCTGCATGATTTCAAATAATTATTAATTGTATAAAGGAAGAAATTTAAAAATAATAACTTCAACGAGGAGCCCTCACAGATTTTTGATGAATTAAATGATCAAAGTTAGCATTCCCAGTAATGGGACAAATTGATACCAGCAATGGGGCGGCGGGGGGGGGGGGGGTGGACAGTCTCATTCTGTAATGTTGCTGCCAAAGATGCAGCAGCTGAAATTATTTATGGGAAAACATGAGCTAAGCCCACACTGGGGAACATTCTCCAGGTAGCTGGCATGTAAGCTTCAAAATTGATAAAGCCATGAAAGTCAAACAGAGACTGAGACTATTCCGGATTTAAGGAAACAGGCCACTTGGTAACTCACAACACAGGACTCTAGATCCCGTTGCTACTTAGGTCATTACTGACACAACTAAGATTTGCACGGGGCCTCCGGGGTGAGCACCCGACAGCCACGTATGCACGTTTCATTCATGATCGTGATGGTTGCGTGGTCTGCAGGGACAATGTCACCCCTTTTGGGGGAATTCGGATGTGATGGGTCATCTTGGTGGTAGTTTGCTCTCAGATAGTTGAGAAAAAATATATATTTGTGCTAGTCTTGAAACTTTGCTGGAAGTTCACATTTATTTCAAAATTAAAAAAAAAAACACTTAGAATGAGAAAATCCTGGATAACATTTAGATGTCACTTATTATTTAAAAAGTCAGCGCGTGTGCGTGCTTGTGTGTGTATTGCTACTTTAAGATAACATTTCCAGCTCACATTTGCCAAATGCTTTCTGTCTTTCATGCTTCAAAGTTTGATGGCAGCTTTAAATTTAATGTGTGAAGTTCAAAAGATTTCAAGATGACAAAAATGCGTTGTTCCACTCAGAGAACATTTGTATTCAAATAGGGTGAGGAGACCTAAAAGTAGTTGCCCTCTCTCTAGTCCTGAATTTCATCACGTGCAGAGAAAAATATCCTACTACAGAAATTCTTTTCCAGGGGCAATTCTGTCTCATATTCCATTGCTATTGTGAAGACTCGATTAATCCCGGTCTCCTGGGCCGCCCGGGTGGCCCAGCGGTTTAGAGCCGCCTTCAGCCCAGGGTGTGATCCTGGAGACCCGGGATCGAGCCCCCATCAGGCTCCCTGCATGGAGCCTGCTTCTCTCTCTCTCTCTCTCTCTGTGTCTCTTGTGAATAAATAAATAAAATCTTAAAAAAAAAAAAAACAATCCTGGTCTCCTTCACTCAGCTAACAAAGCCTCATCTCCACCTGCACTGTGAGTAACCGGGACTCAGCATCTAGGAAAAGTCCCATCCCCATCTGGAGAGATTTGAGGACTAAAAGTTGCAACAAACTCTGAGTCCTAATTCCACTAAATAAGCTTCCGTTGGTTTCTTCAACATAGTTCTTGCTAGGATTCCTAATTTTAATTATTTGCCTCATTCTGTGCACCTGACTCTGTTTTTAGCTGCCTGACTCTAGAAAAGAACTTCTAGGATGGGGGCTGTGATTTGTTTTCTTTGTTTTTCAATTTCCCTGAAATCTAGAATCACACTTTTGGTGGCTGGGACTTCATAAACCGCTAGCATCTCTCCTAAATGCCAACTGCTTCTCTAAATATCTGAGTATAAACTGCTTCTGGATTCTATGTCATCACAGCTTGCCTAGGTTTCTCAGTGCTCCATTTCTCCACGTGAGATCTCTCCATTGCCAAATGTTTTTCTGAACCAATATACTATTGGTTGATATCTTATACTAGATCAAGGGTCTTATGGGAAATATTGATCAACTGACATGGCATACATGCTAACCAATCAGAATGCACTGGCGGCAAATAACTGGAATGCCCACACCAACAGATGCAAACTGATATCCCTGCCCCAGATACTGTTTTTCTTGCCATATTGTAATTTTTTCAGGAGCTCCATTTCAGTCTATCCTGCAGAGAACATCACCTTACACAAGAATTCTACGGAAAGGGCACCTGGCTGGCTCAGTAGGTTTAGCGTCTGACCTTGGCTCGGGTCATGACCTCAGGGTTGTGTGGTTGAGCCACGTGTCAGGCTATGAGCTCAGCAGGGAGTGGGCTTCTCCCTCTCCCTTTGCCTTTTCCCCCACTTGTGCATGCATGAAGAAAAAAAAAAGAGTTCTACATAAGAGTCTGCACAAATTCTAGTCCTAAGACCTGACTAGGTCCACCCGGGCCCCCCTCACCTGATGTGATACGTCTTACCATATCCTGGATACTGACAATAACACCAACTACCAAAGAAAAGGTTCTTCAAACATTTTATCCACTAATTACAATAATGACTTTTATAACAGAAGCCTTAAGAATTTCAAGTTTATTGAAAATAAAAGGGACAGAGGAACTAGTTAAATAAAATCACGAGGAAGCATTCCACAAATCTAGAATGTAGGGCACATTCAGGACAACAGACTTGTTCCAAAGTTCCCAGTGTTAAGAGAAGAAAAAGAGGATGTGCTAGATTAGAAGGGATGCAATTTATAGGCCTGCCTTGGTTTGGATAAACCCACTGTAAAAAATTGGGATGCCTGGTAAAACACCATAGTTTGTGCATCAAATAAGGTAAAGTTTACTGTCATGAAAAAGTGGATATATTTAATTAGATAGATTTCAAAATAATATGTATAGTATGATCTCCTTTTGGTTAAAATAAAACAAACAGGGATCCCTGGGTGGCGCAGCGGTTTGGCGCCTGCCTTTGACCCAGGGCGCGATCCTGGAGACCCGGGATCGAATCCCACATCGGGCTCTCAGTGCATGGAGCCTGCTTCTCCCTCTGCCTGTGTCTCTGCCTCTCTCTCTCTCTCTCTCTCTCTCTCTCTCTCTGACTATCATAAATAATAAAATAAAAAAAAAATAAAATAAAATAAAACAAACAAACAAACAAACAAAAAACACAAAACCTCCAAATGTGTATATATAAATACAGAAGGATTTAAACTAAGTTTTGATAGTGGTAATTACTGGGTAGAATGAATATGTTCTGGACTGAGCTGTTTCTCTTCAAAATCACATGTTGAAGCCCTGGCCCCCACCATAGCTGCATTTGGAGATACGGCCTTTCAGGAGATAATTCAGGTTAAATGAGGTCTCAAGGGTGGGAATTTCATCCACTAGAGTCCTTATAAAAAAGAGAAAGAAACACCACAGGGTTCTCACTCTGCTTCTGTGTGTGCAGAGAAGAGTCCATGTGAGGACACAGAGAAGGCAGCCGTCTGCAAGCCAGCAAGAGAGCTCGCACCAGAAAGCAATTTTTCTGGCACCGTGAGCTTGGAGTTCCCAGCCTGCAGAAGTGTGAGAAAAATAAATGTCTGTTGTTTAAGCTACCAGGTCTGTGGTATCTTGTAATGGAAGCCCAACATGACTAATACAGAATGTGTGGATTTGCTTCTCTGTTTTTACTCATCTCTCTTTTCTAACTCTTAGCAAACATTAGCTGATTTGTAATGATAGGAATTAAAGAGAAAAGTAAAATCGCCAAATCTGTTTCAGTGCTGCAAAGTTTTCATTCTGAAAAAGTGAGACTAGCATACAAATACTGAATGAAAACTGTCGGCTTGGTCCTTTTCACCACCTTAGTAGCTATCCTTGAGTCTACACACACACACACACACACACACACACACACACACACACGTGTGTATTCTTATGAACCTGCATGCATTTTGGAAAAAAAAATAAAGTTTAAGATTATTATTTTCAATTAGCAAAATTACCTAAGTAGGAAGATGTTTTAAAGAATATTAAACTCAGGAAAAAACAACTTATCTTCTTCGTATCCCTTCTAAGAGTGAAAACTGATCAACAGAGTTTCTACATCTTTCTACCAAACCACCCCACAAATCACAAGTTATCAGATTTGTCAGCAGACTCCTCATCTGCAACACTAGCCCAGTACTGCATATTTCCCACATTTCCATCCAGATCTATTTTCACCCTTCACCTAGCTCTGTGTCCCAAGGAGCTGGCCTCTACCTCTACGGAGAACATCTACTGGGCTCTTCTTTTAATATTTATTTATTTTAGAGTGAGAGAGAGAGAGTGAGTGAGCAGGGGATGGGTAGAGGGAGCAAGAGAGAGAGAGAACATCTCAAGCAGACTCCGTACTGAGTGTGAAGCCCAACAGGACTTGATGTCAGAACCCTGAGATCATCACCTGAGCCAAAAATCAAGAATGTGCTGCTTAACCAGTTGAACTCTCCAGGTGCCTCTCACCATCCCTTTTCTATTTCCCTTTACCTATTTATAATTACGCATAGGCCCTTGGCCAAACTCCCACGAATTGCCATTTTTGGTGTGGGTATCATCGATTTCCTGATGGTAACCTGATTTATATGTTGACTGACTTAGGTATATTTACTGAGTCATCTGTACGTGTTGCCAGGAAAAGAATAGATGTTGAGGAGGAGAAGAATTTCTTTTATAGTGTTAGGACAGACTAGGATATTCAGGCCAACTTTCCCACTGAAAGTCCTTTACAATGCTGAATAAAACACAAAACGAATCTTGTTAACAGCATCCAAGAACTAGAAGGTAAAGAATTACTAGGTCAAAATTTAAGTTGTGACAGGAACACAGATAAGCAAAACAATAAAGCTGCTTTCAACTTGAGGGAATTTACTGAAGCTGGAAAATCTCTTAATCTTGATGGCCTTATGAGATGCGAAGTTTAGAAGAAAAAGCCCTGGGCCTGCCCACGTTGGAGAGAAGGTAGTTCCAAAAAGAGATTGCTCCTTACAAAGTAGAGTTCTAAATGACTGCACTCCCCTCTCCTATCCAGGAGATGGTGATGAAAGTTACCTGGCATGGAACGAAGCAGGAAAAGCGATCTTGAAAAAGCTATAATTCTAGGTAACTCTAAAAGAATACAAAGAAATATATATAGCTTCTAAAATAATAAAGGGAAAAATATAATGACCAAAATAATCTTAATATAAAGAGAGAAATAAAAGGAAAACATAATATGTGGTACAAAGAAGAAATCCAAATTAAGATGAAAAGAATATATAAGTAAGTATAAATACATTAATAATCACATTAAATGTAATGAACTAGAGCTTTCTGGTAAGAGATAATCAGATCGTATTTAAAATACAAATTAGTTGTAGGGCGTCTAACAGGCTCAGTTGGTAAAGCATGTGACTCTTGATCTCAGGATTGTGAGCTAATAGAATTTACTTTAAAAAAAAATACAAAGTAGTTGTTATTAAGAAGAGATGCTAAAAGAGAAATATATAGAAAGTTGGATACTAAAAAACAAAAAGATATACCATAAAGAAACTAACACAATAACAAGCTAGTGAGTCTAAATTAATATAAAGCTAAATTATTTTTTTAAGTTATTATTTACATGAGGGAGAGCACAAGCGGGGGTGGGGAAGGTAGAGGGAGACGGGGAAGCAGACTCTGCTCAGCAGGGAGCCCAAGACCGGGCTGGATCCCAGGACCCCAGGATCATACCTGAGCCACAGGCAGACACTTAACCGACTGAGCCACCACCCAGGTGTGCCAAACCAAATCAAATCTAAGACAACCATTATAAATATAAAAGAGATCACTCCATCTTATGAATGTTTCAACTAACCAGGAAGATATGATGTATTTGGATTTATCTAAGAAGGGATGCCTGGGTGGCTCAGTGGTTGAGTGTCTGCCTTCAGCTCAGGTCATGATCTGGGGGGTCCCAGGATCGAGTCCTGCATCGGGCTCCCTGCAGGGACCTGCTTCTCCCTCTGCCTGTGTCCCTGCCTCTCTCCCTGTGTGTCTCTCATGAATGAATGAATGAATGAATGAATGAATGAATAAATAAATAAATAAATAATAAATAAATAAATAAACAATAAATAAATAAAATAAACATCTAAGAAATGACCTTAAAATGTATGAATCAAAAATGGACAGAACTACAAGATAAAATAGACAAATGTGTACATAACAAGGAGACTTTAACACTAATAATAAGAATATCTGAATGTCCTGTTAGGGTTCCTAGCCTCCATGGACGTGTATAGAGCTCTACAGCTGACACCACACGGTGCACACCCTCACATACTCCTAGGACACGGGGCAATAAGGGAAACATCGAAAAACCGTATAGAAGTAGGGCAAAAACAACACATTCTAATGAAAACTGCAGCTTGGAAGGATCTGCTCTTCTTCTTCCAGCATCCAAGTGCCTGGATCATGGCGGAGAGAGTCAGGAGGTGCTACTTCCAACTCGAAGAGCATGGCATTCGCCTGGAGCTTTAAAGGATACTGAGGCTCTTAACTCAGGGAAACGAACTAGGGGTGGTGGAAGGGGAGGAGGGCGGGTGTTGGAGGGGAATGGGTGACGGGCACTGAGGTGGACACTTGACGGGATGAGCACTGGGTGTTTTTCTGTATGTTGGTAAATTAAACACCAATAAAAGTTAATTAAAAAAAAAATTAAAAAAAAAAAAAAAGGATACTGAGGCTTTACAAACTTAGAGACACACCCCTGAAGACATGTTTGGAAAATACTAAATAGAGTGATAGGGAGAAATATTGGATACGGAACCACAAAGGCACTGAGGGATCACCAGTCCACTGCCAACAAAAGGGTCATCAAACTGTAAAGACAGGGCGCGCTCTCCCGGGGTAAATCACATACATAAACCACAAAGTCTAGTCGAAGCGTCTGTAATTGGAAAGAAGTGACAGGTACTTGAGAAGTGATGTGAAGAGGATATCAGAAACTATAAAAAAAATTGCTGAGGAATATTGGAGATTGGAAAACACTTGTTAAAAGTAATTCTACCTCAGAGTGTACACCCCAGGTTGTCCATAGGTCTTTTAACAAACAAACACAACCCTAGATTGATTCTAAGTTGAATCGTCCCTGAAAATCACAACTGCCAAGACAGAAGCCTGGCAACGTGAGACGCTCTGGGCGAAGACAGATCTGTGTCACCCTTGGTAAGCCCCACCTGCACTCCCCAGGACACAGAGGACTGACTGTACTGTCTATGGACTTTGGACAATAGGTTTCCCACCTATGTTCACTCTACTTAAGACCCTTGATGAGTCGTCCTTCAAAGTCATTTCTGAAGCTTTTTTTCCCCTTTTGTCCAGGGACTTCAGACTGGCAGCTCACGAAGGCTGATCTTTAGTTCTACGGATTCCTCTCTTATCAGCCTCCAGCTCAGACTCCTCGGTTCACTGCGCAACCGGCTGCCCGAAGAGCCATAGCACTGGGGTGTCACCGTTGCAGTTTAGTGCCTCCTAACATCCGTCATGATCCTTGAGTGTAAACGTATTCTAGCTCGCTAAATTTTGGGAATAAAAAGTGGCCACTGTATCTCTGTGTGCCATATAGAAGTTGTCTACGCAAATTAAAATGTTTGCATGTTCTGGGTATAATTCCTCCAGATTTGGCGCTGGAAGTCATTAAGGCCTACCTTTCCCTAAAACAAGTTTGCAATTCTCTTATATATATTTTTAGGCCTACTGAGGAACCCCCTTTTGCAGGGCCAATAAGGGCCATATCATATCATTTCCATATCACTCCATTATCTTCCTAACGTATCTACCAAGACACTCTAACCACCAGACTAACATAATGTACCCCGGGATCTTCTCACAGGCTATTCTGAACAGGTTGGTTAGTTTCATATGTAACAAAAAATAATGCTGAATTCAACCGTCCTAACATTTCTTGTTAACAAATATTTCATGAAAAGCTAAAATTTGCCACTTGCCAAAAAATTTTAGTATAACCTAAATTTTTGGACGGTACGCTCAATACATCTTTTTAAATCTCTGCTTGGGATGGTAATAATGAACACTTTTAAGTAGCTGTTAAAAATTAGAAGTACAATCCTTCAAAAGACATTTGAAATATGTAAAAATTATAACTGACAGTGTCACTATATTATTCTAATTAAAGTGATTTTCATCAAAGAATATGTAAAATTGTGAACAGGGAAATATATTTGATATATAGGAAATATATATCCTGTTCACAATTTTATATATATCCCATATATGTTAATATATATTAATATAATATATATATCCATTTGAAGAGATGATCCAAGTTTACTTATGTGATGACATTAATTTTTATGCAACACAGAAATAGTCACTTTTCTATTCATCAAAAGTGATCCATCAAACATTCATATGTTTGAATTGGCCATATTTGAGTCAACACACCCTACCTTCATTATTTTAAGTTGATTAAATTAATTTTTTTGTCTTAATGGATCTTAAACTTCCTTCTCTCTGTTTCCCACTATATTCATCGTTTTTAACCACAAACTCTGACTGATAACTGAAAATTCAAATTTCCATGTTTTGGTTGATTCTCAGAGACAAAGATTGATAACATAATTGAGATTGGAAATTGGAAATAGATAAAAAGAAGAGAAGACTGTGGAAAATAAAATACAGCCAATATGCAATTATCTATATGTTATATATCAATATATGTACGTATACATATATATGCAAGACCTTTTTTTCCTGCTTCTTTTTCTATTCCTCACACAATTTTTAGTTCCCTCAGGAATTTTCATATAAATACTCTGCTCTCCAGTTCCTTTTACTCAATGTATTTCACATATTTTATGAATGCTGATATCTAATGCCTTTATTTAAAGTTTTATGGTCTGTTTCACTTAGGTAGCTTTCTGTTGCAAGAAACTAAAAATCCAACATAGATTGACTAACAAATATGAAGGTAGGGTGTGTTGACTCATATATGGCCAGTTCAGTAGGTTTGGCTACAGACAAAGCTTTAGGGCTCACTTGATGTGGAGGTTTTCTCTCTCTCTGTCTGTCTCTCTCTCTCTCTCTCTCTGCTTCTCCTCCCATTATTCATCTGTACTTTCTTGGTGTTGGTTCCATTTTCAGGTAGGCTATACTCTCAAGGTCCTGACAGGGTTACCAAGAGATCCTGAGGTTACATGCTTTTTTGTTCAGCTATAATGTTAAAGTGAGTCATTGCTACAAATAAATTCCAGAAATTGAGTCCTGGCCCTGTTTGGCTAAGATCATCCTTGAATCAACCATCATAATATGGTTGATGTAATGTACCAATAGGCTTGAGCTAATGAGGATCTATTTCTAGAGCTTGGGATGTGGCCAAACCGATCCACACTACCTTCCTGGGAAATGTTGGCAACGATTCAAAGAGGGGGAGGGTCAAATGGATGCTAAGAAAGCAAAGATGATAGGTCAATTCTGCTATACTCTTATCTGACAATTTGGATTTGGTGTATACAAAGGATTAAACGAGTAAGATGATTAGTTGATCTGAACACGTATTTTTAATGTGCTCCTGCCTAACTTCTTGGTGAAGATTTTCCTACACTAAGGTTCAAGACTAAGAAAATTCAACAGTAAGATATAATTATAATATGTTTGTAATTAATTTTTCTATTCCATAAACTGTAAGCATTGCTCTTATTGCCCCAAAATACAGCACTTCATTCTGCATCCTTTTCATGTACCATCCCTATATGTATCATAATGAGCAAATGCTATACTTTCGTGTTTATGAGAAAACTTAAAAGTTAATTAATTATTTTGGCTGTATCATGAGTATTATTACCCAAAACTGGCTCATTATTCTACATTTAAGACTAGTTTAAATTTAATAACTCGGTTCAGACTGCTCCATCACTATTTGGGAAATCTAAATATAATACCCTGCATTTAAAAAGATGATGAAAGGAGTACCCATTATAACATGAAATATCTTCTCAATTTACACATGTCCCTTAATTTAACTACTGTCTAAAAACAGTAATAAGCTACTATATCCATAAGGAAACCTGATGTGGCTTAATTCCTTAGAAAGCATGTATCTTGTTTTTTTTTTTTTTATTTTAACAATGGAGTTGTAAACAGGTTTCAGTGTATGTTTCAATTTTTCTTCCAAGCTTTGTACACGTTGTGACTTACTGTGAAGATACAGCTGTGGATAGATACAGCAAAATGTGCCATTTTGCCCAGCTATGCCATTATTATACAGATATTTAACATATCGTGGAGGAAATCAATATAATTCTTTGCTGAGAAAGACAATGGCTAATATAATATTTCACAGTATGCAGAAGTACTGAGACACAGAGCATAACTTGATTCTCAGATCAACATGAGACACTAGAAGCTTAGCTAGGAGGGTGTCTGTAGATCAGGTAGCGGCCTCCAGCAAGGCGGTGATGCATGAGGCCACGGAGCTCCCATGCATGCTGTCGGCTCACGAAGGGCAGAACAGTGGCTGGACCACAGCAGGGTCTCTGAATATTAATTGGAGGAATCAATCAATTAATTAACTCTGGTCTTAAATTTGATCTTTTAGAAGTCCAGTGCTTTCCTCAGAACCAAAGTATTATGAAATGTTCTTTACATATTTTAACAAATAGAGCCCACGGTCAATTTGTAGGGCTCCGAATAAGAGACGGTAAAAACAAGACAAAACAAAAAGCTTCTCAAAGTCTCCCTTCCTGCTTTGAGGATCTACACTCATCATTGTTTTCTCTATTTCCTAGTTGTTTGATCAATAATCCGTTTTGGAGGCACTCAATTGATAGGACTTTGAAAAGTGTACGTGTGTCTCTAACAGAGGACAAGCCTGTATGGATTCAGGTTGTGTGTGTGTGTGTGTGTGTGTGTGTGTGTGTGTGTTTAGGTGTCTTCAAAACATTTTTTGGAATGCTTTTGTTGTCAAGAGAAAAGCAGATGAGATAAAACAAGGGTCGTTGAGCCTCCAGGTCTGGACACAAAACCCCAGTCCTGGTGTTGAATTTTACAACCGCTAGATACGAATTTAACAATATGTAAAGAGAGTCTCTGCTTTAGAACTGTAATGCCGAGGCTGGAGGCAGAAATAAGATGCAGCCTGTGGCTCGCACCCCACCACAGGTAGCTTAACTACTTCAGTTTTATCCGTTGTGTTCCAACAAGGCCTGACAAACCGCCCCGCAGTACAAGAGGCATCTCTCGGGCGATGATGCGTAAAGACACGGGGATTTTTTAGTCAATCGCAGGAATTAGGCTTTAATGCTTTCTACTAAAAGACTTCATACCCCAGATAGCTGACTGCTATCCACTGAATCTTGGCAGCCAACAAGACTGCTGAAGCTGAAACGAGGAAGCTATGTTAAGCAGATTTTCATGAATGCACAAAATGCTTTATTTGTAAAGCTGCTTTCCTTTGTTGTGGTTTAAAATGCTTTTTTCTCCCCCCCCCCTTTTTTTGATCTCTCAGTTTGACGAACTCTCAGTCTTTATCAAAATTATGTTCTGAAAACGTCTCTTAAAGAGCCACAGATGAGAAATAAGTGCTCACCTCATCACAAAGGAATAGTTTTTTTTTAAGGAATAATTCTGAACATGTCAATCTAAGGGATTATAAATGATCATGGTCCTTACAAATACTACAAAATACACAGAAAGACATGAAATACTTTACCATTATCTGGAAGCTCTAGAGGGCTACAGACACCAGTTTTCGTTCTGCTGTTTGGTGAAGAGATCAGTTTTGCAACGAGAGATGCCGAGACGGGCTGCACTAGCAGAGACGTGAGGTTTGCTCGGTTTTGCCTAAAGCTTCCATCTGGATTCAAAAGACAAGGGAACAGACCTGTTAGCAACCAGAAATTAAAAACACTTGAAGAGAAGTTTTTTGTTAATAAGTATTTAAAATATGACCCATGTGCTTATTTGAGTTCCTTTGTTTATTCCCTAGTTCTACTCTACAAGAGGCCTTGACGTTCAGTCCAAACACTGTTTCGTATCCTGGTTAACGATGGCAGAGTGGACACATGCACTTACCTCCATTCTCCCGTAGAACTCCACTGAAATGACAACAAAGGAATAAAAAAGCATAAACCCCCATGGGCTGATAAAAGAGAAGGGGCAATAACAGCAGTAAGATTCTAAAAGCTGGAAAGCAGATGCGTAAGTGTCAACTGATGTAACAGACCCAAGACGACCACAATCTAAGCAGCAGAGGGTAAGCTGAGAAGCAATGCAGTTTGTACCACACAACCCAGAACGGCTTAGGAATCGGCCACAGCGCCTACCTATTAAAATATGGGCAAAAGAGGAGGAAAACAGGAGGACTTGATGAAATTCTGATTATGAAGGTATCTCTCCTCAAATCCTCATTCATGCCATCAGTCAGAAGAGTGTCTGTTCCTCCCCCACTGCCTCAGAGGAGTAAAAGTGGGATGCTGAACAGGGAAGGAGACACCAGACACAGTGATGGGGAAGGGGTCTCATATTTAAAATGGGATGGTCTTGGGCAGCCCGGGTGGCCCAGCAGTTTAGCACCGCCTTCGGCCCAGGGTGTGATCCTAGAGTCCCAGGATCAATCCCCATGTCAGGCTCCCTGCAGGGAGCCTGCTTCTCCCTCTGCCTGTGTCTCTGCCTCTCTCTCTCCTCTCCATGCTTCTCCTGAATAAATAAATAAAATCTTTAAAATAAAATAAATTATAATAAAATAAAATAAAATAAAATAAAATAAAATAAAATAAATAAAATAGGATGGTCTTATAATTGCAGAGACTCTTCAAATGTTTTACCATTTTATGGTGCCCAGAATCCTTCCTTCCAGGTAGGGCAATAGGAAATTCAATTGGAGTAAATATGGCCAGGTCAATGAAGACTATACAAAAATACTAAAAATCTGGAAGTCCACCAAGAAAACAACTCACCAAAGACCTCCTATGTTAGTATCCATCAGTGAATAACACTCATCCATATACACAGCTTCAAATCCACTCAACTTTGCCATTCTTAAGTAGGCCCCCTCAGCCAAGGACAATCCTAGAATGGCACACATGCACCAGAGCTTATTAGAATAAGAGCAAGGGGGTCGGGAGGCTCAAGGAAGGAGGTCTCCAGGAAGACAAAAGAAACAGAAAAACTAGCTACATGCTACTGGATTGAGAGGATATTGACAGTAGAGATCAGAGAGTTAGCATGGGAGGAACATCTAGATACATAGAAAAATAAGAATCTAAGAATTAGACAATCTTTAGCTTCGAAGGGAGCAAAAAGTTGTTTGAGAAAGAAATGTAATCATTGTACAGTGTGAATAATATTTACGTAGTCATTGTATTATAAATAATGACTATTTGACACACACAAAAATGATACTCTTTTGGAAAATAATGGGAAAAGGGCACAAGTCAGGGGTGAGGGCCTGTGGAGACTTTGAGAGCAAACTAAATCTTTATCTTCCATAATGGTAGTAGTGATTAAAACGGAAAAAAAAATGAATTCAACTCATAAACATGCTTTTGAGAGACAGAGAGGTAAATATAAAATGTCGGGAAAAACTGAAAACACTAAAAGAAATTGAGTGTTTGCCTTTGGGAGAGAGGGGAAAGAGAAAAAAGTATATAGGGAAGGAGGGAAGAAGATGAGGGTTTTTTTGTGTGTTTTTTTTTTTTTTTTTAAGATGAGAGTTTTTTACATTAACCTTTGTAGAATTATTTGAATACATCCAACAATAACTTGGAGAAAAACAAAAATTAAATAAAAATAAGGAGAGAAAACTATGGTAATACAGGTGAAAGGAAAGTCCACAAGCACTCAGAGTAAAGAGAAAGGAGAGAATAAACAAAAACAGTGCTTAGTACAGACTCAGAGAGGAAATACACGACGGAATGATTCTCTTAAGCAGCCAAAATGTCTGTGAACACAGAGCTTTATTTTTCAGAACTTTTATTAGGGAAAATGATTGCCGAAGGTTTTTCTCAGAATTTAATTTGATAAGACTGCAGGGGGTGCAGAGCTCAACCACACTGGTATCCAGGCTCCAGGAGGCAAATTATAAATGAGAAAGTGTGTTACAGAAGTGTTTCCTTAAATTTATCATCTGGAAAACCACAAAGCTAAAAAAAAAAAAAAAAAAATGGTATTTAGCTTAGGCCTATGGCAGCCATAGCTGTCATGGCTTTGAAGAAAAAAAAAATAATAAAGATTTACACTTAGGATCAGTTTTGTTACGTAAGCACAGCGCTGGTTGCACTATTCAGCGGCCCTATGAGAGCAGAGGGATATCCGGGAGTACATTGTGACCACAGTGTAGTTCACGCTGCCCCGACCAGTTTCAGGTCATGGTACCATAGCGGCTGCAGAATTTGCAGGGCCCAGAGCAAAACGACAACAGGGGACTTCTTGTTCAAAAGGCATGAAGAATTCCAAGATGGTAAGAGCAGAGCATTAAATCAAGCGTGGGCCCTTCCGAGTGGGGCCTGCGGGACTGTGCAGTGTAGGCCCGTGAGCCAGGCCCTGCAGGGCACCAGGGCACCAGGGGCTAGCAGCCATTCCACCCACTGAGAGAAACCCAAGGGAGCTTTCACACCTCCAGGAAGCTGCTGTCAGCCCCCAAGTGCCCGGCCCAGAGTCTCTGCAGCTCCAGGTTGCACCCGGGGCCATCGTGGGGTAGACGGCGTCCCTCAGTGCACCAGCTGGCAAGCCCTGATATGAGCCATCCTACTCCCACTCCCCAGCCTGTATTTTCTCCCCCGGCCATCACTTTCAGGATTCCCAGTCTACGTGGGAAAATGAAACAGTATTTATGAGAAGTGTGTAATCAGTCATTTTGATCTCATGGATGTTAAGTGCTGACACGTTACCAACACAAATGAAACTTCTTTTTTTTTTTTTTTTAATTTTTTTTTTTTAATTTTTATTTATTTATGATAGTCACAGAGAGAGAGAGAGAGAGAGAGAGAGAGAGAGACACATAGGCAGAGGGAGAAGCAGGCTCCATGCACTGGAAGCCTGATGTGGGATTCGATCCCGGGTCTCCAGGATCACGCCCTGGGCCAAAGGCAAGCGCCAAACCACTGCGCCACCCAGGGATCCCCACAAATGAAACTTCTTAAAAGGCTGCACAATCTCACCTCTCTCCAGATCAAATCCTGAACTCTTTAGTTTGCCATTCAAGGCTCTTCACAATCTCACATTTTATATTTTGAACACGATTTCCCATCATTCATCTCCATACGTCTTATGCTAACAACACATATTCTGTGATGGGCCTTGTCCATGTTGTTGCTAAAGCCGCCCCTTCCCCTTCACTGGCTCTTCTCATGCATCACACATGTCGAAACCATACCCTTCCTTTAAAACCCAACTCAGAAAATAAATAAATAAATAAATAAATAAATAAATAAATAAATTAATTAATTAATTAAAATTAAATAAAATAAATAAAAAATAAAACCCAACTCAGAAGTCACTTTCTGAGGCTTTCTCTGTTGCCCTCAGTTCTCTATCTGATATTTCTGCACTTTTTTTGGTAGTTTTTTTCATTTCTAATTAACATTGTCCTTACATTTCATACTTATCACTTTAATCACTGTGTTTTTCCTCTTTAAACTCTAAGTTCCTTGTAGACAAAAACCAAGTCTTCTCCATCATTGCAAGACACACAACGCCTAGCACAAGGCCAGGTACACAACAGGATCAGCAATTCTTTGAACAATAGTTTCGATGCCACTGTCCCACAGGTTTTCTGAATGCCCTAAAGATGGAACAAGGGTACAACTGAGGAATAAATTATAATTTTATTACTCCTATGCTTGCAATACATTTGTGCTTTTCTCTCCAGGTCACTACTCTCCCACAACAGACATATTACATCAACTTTCAAAACCCATCTATCGCCAACAATTAACTAGTTAGCCTTGCTGTAAAATTACTTTTTGTGTGTAAAAAAAAAAAAATCTCTACAAACAAAATAATCTGAGGTGTCTTTATCTGTTAATGAAAAAAAAATCAATAACTGCATTTCCTTTTTCTCTATAATGCTCTAACAAGCATATGAAATAATATATTTAAAAGTTAAATATGAGTCAACCCTAAACTCTAATTGAACATACTTAAATCTTTGATTTATTTTATTTTATTTTTTGCTGCATGACTAATAGACTTGCATTAGTTTTGAAATATCTGAAGTGGGTCATTAATTTTTCACCTTCAGCTTAATGGAAGTTTGACAACAGTTCACATCCAAGAGCAGATAGTAAAAGCAGGACTTTACAGTATACTGAGATTTTAGACAAATGTTATTTTTTAACTCATTTATTGAAGAAGGGCTGAGAAGAGAAGTTTAGTTTCTTACATTATTAAGAGGCTTTGAATAAAACCAAATACATATACCATTTTTATCTGTTTATATTCTAAAGCACACTTATGAGCTATAAGGTATGTGTTGAAAATCAAGTAGATAGATAAAGAAAGAAAAAGAAAGAAAAGAAAGAAAGAAAAAAGAAAGAAAAAGAAAGAAAGAAAGAAAGAAAGAAAGAAAGAAAGAAAGAAAGAAAGAAAGAAAAAGAAAAGAAGAAAAAGAAAATCAGATAGTTGATGTGCCTTGATGGAAAGGGCACCACCTGGAAAAGATGTCGATATTACCTCTTAGCACTCCAACTTTTATTTTTATTTTATTTTTATATTTTAGCACTCCAACTTCTAGATTATAGCATGGATATTGTGGCCTGTGTTCATTGTTTATGCTCAGTAAAGACTGACACTAACTTTTTTTTTTTAAATTTAGATAGCTGGTTTTC
This sequence comes from Vulpes lagopus, assembly GCF_018345385.1. NCBI lineage: Eukaryota > Metazoa > Chordata > Mammalia > Carnivora > Canidae > Vulpes > Vulpes lagopus. The sequence goes on from NC_054840.1 coordinate 2,840,190, forward strand.
TCTTCACTTTATAAACTCGTTGCAATCCCGATAAAGATCCATATCCTTTCGTGCCATAAATAATCCAATCCCTGACACAATGCCACATGCATGTGGTAGAAAGAGGAAACAGGATGTAGAGTCCCACGTTGGACTTCATCACTGACTCATTCTGTGAAATGTAATATATAAATAATTTCACTCTGCCAGTATTGTCATCCCATCTACCACACCTGAACAACCAAGGTGACACTGAATGGCCTTCATTATTCTAAGTGAGACAAAGAGTGTCTCAGCCCAGAGGCTGAGAGCCTGAACCACAGTGGGTAAAAGTTGGGAGAAATGAGGTTAAAAATAAGTGGGAAGGTTTTCTAACTGTACATATTTAGTAGGCTTCACATTACGCATTTTCACATTGTCGATGGGCCACTTCGATCGTAGCTGGTTAGGTGTATAAAGAAAACATAAAGACTTCCAGCTAGTTTTTTTTTTTTTTTTTTTTTTTTTTTTTTTTTTTTTTTTTTTGATAGCAAGATGGAATTCGTTGAAACTCAACTGAAGAAGTGTATATAGCAAGTAGCGATTACCCAAGGAGTATCAGAAAAGATAAGCCTCCAGAAACTAGAAATCTTAAGACACTGGGATGCTCAGATGAATGCACCAAGAAGTGAAATAAGGTAAAAAAAAAAAAAAAAAAAATGCTGGCAAATAAAGCAAGAGGAGCCTCGTGTGGATCAGTGGTGATGATGTGCTGCCACTGGAGAGGATAATAGAGTTTCCAAGTTGAGGAACGTAGTCCACGCTCGGCACCTGTGTGTGTACCCAGACGATCCGAACTACGTGGTGTAAGCAGAGGCCCCACACACTCTTCACTCAGTGTGCGTAGCCCTGGACTAGCAGCACAGGCCTAACGCAGGAACTCATTAGAAATGCAGAATCGTAAACTCCACCCTGGACCTTCTGAATCCGAAACTGTAGTTTAACAAGGTCCCCAGGTGATTCATATGCACATTAGATAAGCACCGGCCTAAATCATTATATATTTTTCCAGCAGCACGATTTACATAATTTTCACAGCAAAGGAGATATAAAAAGCAGGATGAAAAAAGATAAAAAAATAATAGCTGGTGTGTGCTCACCTTTCCCCAAATTAAAGATGACAGAGCCTTTAACTGTATCAATAAACCCCAAATCAAGTTTTCTCAGAGGCTCTTTCAAAATGGGAAACAAGGCTGCTCGTGTGCTATCACGAAACAACAAGTTTAAATTGGAATGAGAGAGCACTTTTTTGTTTTTGTCCTTTCCCCAAAGATAAATTTGGCGATTCAAGATCAGAATTACATTTACAACACTTTATTTCAGCCATGAATAAATATTACAATAGGTAACTGATTTGACTTCTTTTCTCCCCTTTGGTTTTCAGGTATTATAATTCATTATAGCAGAAGACTGACAAACCTAAAATTGTAAATGCTTCCCACTTGCCAGTGAACCAAGCAATCAGAGAGCTTAAAAAGCAGAGATTTTTAAAAAGACATTTTGTGCTGCACTTTTATAAAAAGGCTCAAATGGCAAATGAACAAGTTGATATCAGTAATGTTATCCCAGAATATTTGATTTGACTCTCTCCAGAGAATTGTCACTTTGACAGAAATCAGACCATTAAATAACTGGAGCAAATGGTTGTTTTTTGTTTTTTTTTTTTTTTCATTTTTATGTGAGCTCACTAAATTTACAGTTATTTCCCTGCAATGACCAGTGCGCTAAATTGACTAGTCATGTTGTTGTCCTTGTAAATACAGCCGATCCTTTACTATTTCAGGATCCCATAACCTGCTGGTTATGAATATCACCATTTTCCCTCAAGCTAGTCAAATTCAGTACTGTGTTGTTTAGGTTATTATTAAAAATGCAATAGTTAACACTTTAAAAAGTCCTGTGCTATGCAGTCTGGGAGCTCATTTTTACTCTCCATGTCTCTGTGCGCGTGTGCACACACACATATATATTTTTACCATATAAGGATTTTTTACTGATTATTTTCATAACTAAAATGAATTATTATTTCTTTCATTGACATAATATTTCCTGCCTGCCCTCACACTAAAATAAATTATAGGTCTACGGGACGCCTGGGTGGCTCAGCAGTTGAGCGTCTGCCTCTGGCTCAGGGCGTGACCCTGAGGTCCTGGGATCGAGATCCGCGCTGGGCTCCCTGCATGGAGCCTGCTTCTCCCTCCATCTATGTCTCTGCCTCTCTCTCTGTGTCTCTCATGAATAAACAAATAAAATCTTTAAAAAAATTATAGGTCTAAAAGCTGGCTGATGTTGGGGCGCCTGGGTGGCTCAGGTGGTTAAGGGCCTGACTCTTGATTTTGGCTCAGGTCATGATCTCAGGGTTGTGAGATCAAGCTTCACATCAGGCTCTGCACTGGGCATGGAGCCTGCTTAAGATTCCGCTTCCCCATCCCTTCACCCTCCCCCAACTCCTTCGCTTGAAAAATGCTGGCCACCACCAGTTTACCCAATTCACGCATCACTTACTCTGGGAAGCTTAGTCCTTGCATGTGCCCCCACACAAATCCTTGTCTACACCTCTAGTAAACACTACTTTTCTCTAATGCCCTTTTTTATTTTCTGCTCACTGACCAGAGTGTAAGTTTCTTGGGGGCTGATTCACTGCCATATTTCCATGGCTTAGCCCACGGCACAGTAAGAAGTAGCATCAATTTGGACGAATGATCAGACCAGTGTTCAAGTGAGTAATTTTGTTTTGTCTAATCATAAACCTAAGACTCGTGACTCACAATATAAAACTTGGAATCACAAAATCCTAAAACTGAAGACACAGATGGTCTCGTTTCCTCATTTCATTGGTTCTCTCTTACGCAAAGCATCTTGTCATGTTCCAAAGTAATTATCACAATATTTTAGTGCTTAACTCATGTTTTGGAAAAAGTCATAGAGGGACTAGAAAGCAACATACTCATTTATAAAGCAAAATGTCTGTGTAATCTGATATTAAAAGAGCGTACAGATTATGTACAGTACAATTTCATTTAAAAACAGTATACCAGACAAATCTGTTAATACTGTCACTATTTATATTAATATTCTGTTAATTTAACCTGGACTCTTTCTTTCCAGTTAGCTTATTCAAACGTATTGATCATGAACATGACACAGGCTCAGATGGAGCTAGACAACTTTTCCCATTGCTGAAAACATTTTTCTTTAATGTTTAGATATAAAAACTCAAGATTTGTATTGGTAAAGTGAAATTATTTGGGGCAAAGGACATTACAATATAAACCACCATCATTTTCTCCTCTCAAACAAATATACTTGGATCCTCTGTATATTTGTGGCTATGCAACGGACATTCAATAAGGAAGAGTTTTTACTACCGTATTAAAAAGTTTTGATTAATATGCAGTTATATGAGGTGATATGCTTCATTCTGGCCAGTATACAAGACATATGCACAGTATTTAAGTAAATTGTTAGTTGAATCTGGAGTGTCCTATATTGAATTTATTATTATTTAGAAAATTATGGGAATAAATTTTTATAAATACTGGATTTTTTGTGACTTTACCACACACTGATAAATCACTTCAAAAGTCGATTTCTGTAGATGGTGGTCATCATTAACCACATGCCCTCTAAAGCATTTTTGTAGTCTGATCCTTTCTACTCAAGAAACAAGGCTTCCTTTGGCATAGAGTTTTATCTCACTGAGTTTGTATATAAATTTGTCATTTTTAAGTGAAAATTTAGATGTACAATGGCAGTGGTAATACTCAGATGTTGACAAATATTTTCTTAATTCTATTTCAGAGGAATAATTGAGTATACGAGAACTGATTGCCCATCCCCGAAAGTCTAAATCTTTCTATTTTTTTTGGACTTACCGTTTGTCTACTCTAAGACTATTTCATTCCCTAAAGCATTCCAAGAACATGAACATTTGGAAATAAACCATAAACTATATCATAAGAAAAACAAACTCTGAGACAGATAAAATATCTAGTTTGTTCTTTACTTCAAGGAGAGTAGTCTAGATTCATAACTGGAATAATTGGCCATCTGCACATTACATGTAATATAAGCAAAGCAATCCTCTTCAGAGGCATTCCCCCGAGAAGCTTCCCATCTCAGACTTGAAGGATATGAACATCGGAATGATTTGCAAAGTTTCTAGTTTTAGAAAAAGTGTAGTTTGCATTTTTCAAAAGACAGCAAATAAACCGTGTGGATGGGTTTTGTTTGTTTTTTTTTCGTTGTTGTGAAAGTATGCAACCATTAATTTACAATAAAATTCTTCATACCAGATTGTAACGAGAACACGTTATTTTATGAGGCTAATTAGATGAACAGGGAGAAAACCAATGCTTTATTTCTGGATTTACTTATTTTTTTAGATGTTTCTGATACTAATAGAAAATAATTAACCCTTGCTATTCTGATTTGAATAGATGTTAGATGACATGAGCTATCACATATGCAGTGTTTTCCAGATTTTCTTGGTTTCTTGTGCATTTCTATTTTTGACATGGAGACACTGACACAAGACAAGGATGGTGGGGTCACCTGGGTGGCTCAGGGGTTGGGCATCTGCCTTTGGCCCAAGCTATGATTCCGGGGTCCTGGGATCGAGTTCCGCTTTGGGCTCCCCAGTCTGTGTCTCTGCCTCTCTCTATCTGTGTGTCTCTCATGAGTAAATAAATAATCGTACAGAAAGAAAGAAAGAGGGAATAAGAGAGAAAGAAAATGAGAGAAAGAAAGAAGGGGCACTGGCTTTGAGCCCAAAGATGAATCTGGTCCTTACTCTGCCTCTAACTGGGAAGTGATTCTGGGAAAGCTTTTCACGTCTTTTGCAGTCTTAAATGCATCATGCATACAAGGTCTAAGGACTTCCATTTCTAAAGTTTTGATTCTAAACTTGTCCATGGGTAATCATTTAAGTAAGCTAATAGTTCCCTCTCCGAGTGTGTTTCAAATGGCAGTATGGTGCTTTATAATCCTGACAGGAATTTAATAGAAATATTTCTCATCTTAACGTTGAAAGAGGCTCTTTGTATTTAGATGGCGACATCCAAATTTGAGGTGAACATCCCACTATAATAACAGAAAAGTTCCCCATATGTGGAATGGGTAATATGAAAGATTTCCATTAATTCCCCTTCTGGCTTATCATTTTTATATCATTAAAATTATTTTTATTAATACTAATACAGAGAATTGGGACTTAAAAACATATCACTCTAGTATTTTGCTGTATTGAGAAATGAACAGGTAGAGATTTTAAATATGCGCTATGGAAAACAAAATTCCCACTGTCAATAAGCCACAGATTGGTCATCAAAAATTATCTCTACAGAGAACTCCAGTCAGAAAGATTCCATTATTTATTCTGAATTTATATATGTGAGAATTTTCTTACTGAAAAGCCCTGTAATTTGGTGAATATAATATACTTTAGCAACTGGTTTTGTATGTACATTTCCTGATAATATTTTATAAAATGAGACCCAAATTAACATCAAAAAACCCACTCGAATACCACTTTGCCTATTTTCTTACTAAAGTAATGTTTTTCGTATCCTGAAAGGTTATTTCAGTAAATAATAAGTCTTTGAAGTCACAGCAAAGGCTGTAATGACACAGTGAGAGACATGGCCATGCTTAGTATAGTACTAATGGTCCAGTTAATAAGCTCAGGTGTTCTGTAAAGACAGGAATGGTCTTTGTTAGTTCTTGTGTGTAGGACTTCAAATAGCACTGGGTACAGTCATCTTTTAAAAGCTTTTTCATGATAATGGAGCTTTAAGAAAATTCAGAATTATTCACTTTGGCCTAAATTTCCTTTCTAGCTTCTTCATTTAATCTTTCTAAAAATCCAGTGATGTACTATGACCCCCTGCACTACATATCAAGTACCTTTCAGGTCATTCTGAGTCAGCGTCATGAACGTTTCTTAGAAGAGGTAGAAAATGAGTGGTATCTTAAATAACTGGAAAAGGAAAAGGCCCCAGTTATTCCAGAACAAGAACAGATCCCCGTCACATTTTTGAGGCAGTTGGGTTGGAATTGGGACAGAAGATCCAAAATGCCCAGCTTGATGACTGAAACTCTTCCAGAAATGGGAAAGCTTCAGAGTGGCCAGAAAACCCATGGCCTTTAACAGGGTAAGTGAAATGAAGAGGCTTCAGCAGGCCTGAAGACAACAGGCACACCAGAAATAAGGGAGCGACTGGTACCTGAACGAGACAGTGATGAATTCAGTAGAAGCAAAAAATGCACTGGTAATGGGTGAGTGGGAAAGACTGGTCACTGGTCAGCCTGTCAGAGGTCGGCCCATGAAGTCAATCTTCTTGACTCCTTATAGGGAAATACAAGTAGTAGCTAGAGCACCAAAAAAGCAATTACTAGAACTGTTTTCTTTAGTTACATCTGATGTCAAATGATCCTGGCTCTGACAAGATTTGTAATACAATATTTAAGCTTCAAAGTGTAAAGAAAATGTGTATAAGGGAGATAATTCTATGCAAAAGAATCAGCATGACTAAATGGGATGTGGGAGGGGAAAAAATGGTGTGAAAAGGGGATGGCAAGTGGCCAAGCTTAACTGGAAGTTACCATACATGTTGTAGATAAAGGCTAGAATGACAGAGTCCTTGTTGAGGTAGTGCATGAAGAAGTGTGGAATATTAGGGAAGCCCTAGGGACTCTGACAGGGTTTTGAGCAGATAATTGGTATCATGAAAGTGGATTTAAAAAGTTTTTTTTTTTTAATTTTTTTTTTTTTATTTATGATAGTCACAGAGAGAGAGAGAGAGGCAGAGACACAGGCAGAGGGAGAAGCAGGATCCATGCACCGGGAGCCCGATGTGGGATTCGATCCCGGGTCTCCAGGATCGCGCCCTGGGCCAAAGGCAGGCACCAAACCGCTGCGTCACCCAGGGATCCCATGAAAGTGGATTTAAGAAATATTGATCTGAGAGTGATATGCAGGGAAGAACAGACCAGGGAAAGGGAATACAATGAAAACAGGAAACAGATCCCAACGTTGCCAGACGCAGAGCTCCTATTTAGCATCTCATTCCATTTCCACACTTAACATACTGACACAATTTTTCAACCTAGTTATTATTATTTCTCTTTTACTGAAGTGACTCTAAAGCTCAGAAACTTAAGGTCACATAGCTGTTAAGCAACAGAAGTGGGCTGAGTCTGCTTTTTTAGACTCTGAAATTAAGGGCCTGGTGTCAAAAGCGTTAGGAGCTACAGCAGTTTCTTAACAAGAACTAACACCTGCACAAACTGGGATGTCTCTAGAAGTAGAAAGGTAAAGACTCATGTAAAAAGCCTGAAAGAGTAGAATTGTCAACACTTGGCAACCCACTGAACAGAGTGGAGGAAATGAGATGACAGGAGCAGCCAGGAAGGCTTCAATCCGGGACGTGTGGGAGAATGAAAGTCCTGTTAACGACAGATTCAGCAGGAAAAGTATCCCAGAGGTAAAGGGGAGCCCGAATGCTTTAAATAATTATATTTCACACTTAGTCTTACTGGGCAGTTGCTACTTTATAAATAATAGTATATAAAATGAATAAATAAGACATAAATAAAGTCCTCCTCACCAGGTCACATTACCATTAACCCCACTGGTTGTTTTCTGAGCACTTTGCAAATGCTTGCACAATGACATCCTTTAAACTGCTGTCTCCCAGGCCATAAAGTGAGGACAAAAGCTGCCAAATACCTAGCTCAGGCCTTAGGATTAATGAGAGTGCCCATAAAGTGCTTTGAGCTCCACAGAAGAATAGGTACAATATAAATGAGCCACATTATTCCAGTGACAAATACTATCCATATAGTGTCCAATAAAACTGAAAAAAAAAAAGCAATCTCAAGTCGTTCCTTTTGATAGTGCATATTGTCCTGCTATCACTTCTTTTCATTCTTTTGAGGTTCCCATGGAAAAAAAATTTCTGCTTCATGCCCAATTTGTAGAGTGCACTGAGATGCACAAATCAAACAGATAATAGGATATTCTATGCCTACTTTCGCATAGTACCTTTGGCATAAAATGAAAAAAAAAAAAAGAGCAATGCATTTACAAGGTTGTTTCAAAGAAAATATAAATCATATGAAAGCAAGATGGCTATTTTTAGAATGTTATGTTCAAGTCAAGTTCATTTTTCAATACAAAAGAAGACATCAACTACTTTCTGCATGCATCCAGGATCTGTTTGAACTATCTGAAATTTCAAAATGGTTTCATGTTTTAATAAAATCTCAATGACATGCTAGATTTGTAAGATCACTTATTATATATCTATACAAACTAGATTGAACCAGCATTGATATTAAAATTCAATACCTCCCCATAAGTAATAAGAAATTCTAAAAAGTTAACTAATGTTACACTAGTATATTATCTTCATGTAAAGATTCAGCATTCCAGATTTCTGCCTTAGTTATTGACAGAACATCCACAGGCTTTTTAAATATAGTTACAGCAAATTTTCATGAATCCACCTCTACGTTAATCTTACATGTTTATCAATGTATGTAATACTGAGATGGGACAACCCCAATGAGGAATAGTAATGTGTGTAGAGAAAAAGTCATTCACTGAGTCTCCCCCTTAATAACAATGATATAAATAAAATATAGGTAGATGATAACATCAGTGAGACTCATCCTAATATTAGCTAGAAGACACACTAGAATTACATACAATTTAGTTAATAATATGAATAGGAATTAGGACAAAAATATTAAAGATTCTTTTTAATAGTGAGATTGAAGTGTCTAAGCTCTGTACTGAATAATTTCAATTAGAGTGTGTTTCAAAACAAAACCATAGAGGCTTTTAAAAAGTCTTCATTGCTTCCAAGTTCCTAAATTAACACACGTATAAATGTTACCCTCCAACACACACATATATATACATATATATATACACACACATATAACTCAAAGAAGAAATAATATTTACGGTTATTCTAAAACTTGCGGATTAATTACTAGAAAATAGCATCATTTAGATTGGTGGTTCTCAAGGCATGATTCGAAATCCAAAGAGTATAAAATCAGAATACTAAAAATTAAAATATCATAAAATAATAATCTATATTTATCTACATTAATGCAATCTCATTACAAAAACAGAAACATCGCAAATAAAGGTAAGGTCATTTTGATCATGCCCCTCTTTCAGCCCCCCATACCTCATTCCATATAAATTAAGATTTATATTCCTTTCAAATATGCAAAATTAAAAAAAAGTGTATTATTATTTCTTGTTCCTTTAAATAAATAATATTGTACATACAAATATGCTATTTCTTTTCACTCAACAAATATGTCTTAAAGATGTTTTTCATGTAAGTTTGCAGAGATGTATTTTATTAGTATTCTAACGCTATAATTCTAACATTCTATAATTTATTTGGTCAACTCGAAATTTTGCCATTGCACTCAGAACTTCAATGAATATCCTTGTTCATACAACCACTTGCACAAGTAGGAGCGTTTCTGTATGGTTGCTATGGGTAAACAGATTTTGGGCGAGAGAATATGGGAATTTTTAATTTTAATACTTATTGGTGGATCATCCTGAAAAGTGACTGAACCTAATTTTATCACTATTAGCACTACAAGAGAGGATCCATATTCCCTATCCTCCTCAAATCTTCTAAGCAAGAAGGACCATATGTGTGAAGATCCTGAATTAAGAAAGAATGTGGTGTATCTGAGAAAGCAAAAGGGGTCAAGCATGACTGGGATGATATAAAGAAGGTCACGGAATAATGAATAAGATCTTAGGATGTGAAAAAGATCTTGCCTTTATTTTCAGAGCAACTTAATCAATTGGGTCTCTCTGTTCCTCCAAAGGATACCGCATATAATAATTTTATCGTATCTGTATGTCCTAGAAGTCCTCTTAACCATTTCCAGCGCTAATGTCCTCTTTCTCCCTCCTCTCCAGAGGGAACTAATATGGATTTGATTTGGTTAAGCCCTTTCAATCCATACTCTGTATTTTAATATGTCACCATAAGCAGGCAACATAGATCTCAAAACACTCTGAGTGTGGTATGTATGTATGCATGTATATATGCATGTATGCAGGTATGTATTAGTTATTTATAGAGCGTGCATGTGGTAGAGGGAGAGGGAGAGAGAGAATCCTAAGCAGGCACCACGCCCAGCATGGAGTCCAACACCTGGGCCCATCTCATGACCCTGAGATCATGACCTGAGACAAAATCAAGAGTCGGATGCTTAATCAAATGAGCCATCCAGGTGCCCTCATTTATGTAAATTTTAAAGAACAACAACAGCACTAAAGTTTCACGTAGAAGAGTGTAGCATGTTCGGATTGGGGGGTTTCAAAGTTCATTTATAATATACCAGCCTCTATTAGAAGTTATAAGGGAGGAAGCGGTTAGACGATTTAGGAGCCTGTTTGTAGGTGAGGATGAATGAGGGCTTTCACCCGCACAGACACGGTGGAGATGGAGAAAACAAACTGAGGACTTCCGGAGCAGTTGGAATCACTAAGAGTGACTGCAAGGTGGTAGGAGCTGAGGGAGTCGAGCGAGCCTAGGGGACTTCTGGATTGTGAGCGCCGGTCAGGTTCCTCTCACCCTCCACATGCTCAGTTAACTCTGGGCTGAACTCCTCCCCACCACTCCCGGCCCCAAGTGTCCACTCAGGTGGTTCTCTGCCTGTTAATCATTTTAGTACACGTATCACTATTCCAGAAAGATTATATGAAAAGAAATTCATTAATATTGAGAGCTTTTTTCATTTCAGGGTGCTTAAAGCGTTGGAAGCACAAGTGCCTTAGCAATATGTCATGTGAGGAATAATCCCAGAAAACTGCCCCAGTATAAAATTTCTAAACTGAGAGAAGATTCTGTTTTGCATTATAACAAGCAGTACTAATTGGTCCGGTGATGGGGCATTTTGTTCTTCTGAAATGAAATGAAGTCTGAGATCTTTGAGAAAATGCATACTTTGATACCACAGTGGTTATTTTTCGTTTCAGTATAACATATCAGAGAGTTTTCTTTCTCATAAAAAAAAAAAGTGTGTTGAGTAATTATCATATTCTAGCTAGATGCTCATGCTACAGAAGTGATGCAAGTCAAGCTATATGCCATCATGGAGACTACAATCAAGTAACCAGACATTTCTAGAAGTATAAGCTGCAAAAATGGGGTTGGAAATTTGGGAGATGGTGGAAATGTTCTATACCTAAACCTAATTATCACAGTGCTATAAACATGAAACATTTAGTGATCTTTACACTTCATCTGAGTGTCCTTTATGCTCTTCATTGTATGCATGGTTTCAGGGGCAAGAAGGTGAAAAAACTGGGACAGAAAAACAATTCTCCATAAAAACTAATGTTTGAATGTGAAAGAGATCATAATATTTGAATGTGAATGAGATTACAAGTCCGTGTTTCTACAACTTCCACTCTACAAATCCAAAAATGTATACAATATTGTACAAAAGTAAGAATATAGCATATTATGCTATATTCTACAAAATATTATACAAAAGTAAGAATCTAATAGCACGAGGAGCATTAAGCAGTATTTGGGTATGGATGACAGTAAACTGAATTACTTGAATGTTTTTCTCCCTGAGATGAGAGGTATGAAAATAGACAAAATTAGAAAATAGGTCTACTGGAAAATGCTAGTGAAATGTTGGTAATTTACTCTGAAAAATAAGAAATGTAATATTTTTAAGAGAATAAAACATACATCAAATAGAATGATGAGCTATTGAAAGACAGAAACAAAACGATTTTGAGGTAGGAGTAGCAAGGACTTCCTGGCCTGCCAGTGTTGAGAAATTGGACCTGTGCTGCCCTGTACATTTGGCGACATGTTTTATAATTTTCTTGCCTAAAGGTAACTTTTCAATATGTATGTTTTAATATGTGTTTTTTAGTATGTATAACATGTATCTGCCATGGATCAGCGCTTACAACAGTGTACGGAGAAAGGGGAGTGAATCATTTAATATGCGTATCACTGTTCCAGAAAGAATATATGAAAAGAAATTCATTAATATTGAGAACTTTATTTATCTCCCATTTCCTAACTATAAGGTATTCAGGGTTGCTAAAAGCATTGGAAGCACCAGTGCCTTAGCAATATGTCATGTGAAGAATAATCCCAGAAAACTGCTAGAAATAATAATAATAATAATAATCTATTTCTATCATATGCTAATTGTTCTATCACTGTTAATTTTTACAAACAATATTTCAGAGCATGTTCAGAGTTGATTCAGCAGCTTGATCCTGAGTCCTAAAGGTGGTAAAGGAACTGGAGAGCAGCATATATTCAAGAAATAACCTACCTACGCACACTTTTTCTTCTGCCACAAGCCTTTGACTACAAAAGGTGAAGCTTTCTGGCCTTAAATGTCGGACAGAGTTCAAAACCAGTCTGGCAAATGTTTCAAAAATCATTACCTACTAAAACTCATCACAGGTCTGAATGAGGTACCATGTCCTCATGAGGTGGCTCAGGTCTCTTAGTCAGCACATTCTGTTTTTACCCATCACAGAACCAAGGACAGACTTATATCTCCTACAAATGTGGCACTTTCCCTGACACCCTGTCACTGGCACAGGTGCCATTAAAAAGATTCAGCTGCTGATCCGCTAATCCCTCTTTTTTTAAGCAGCAGATATGTATAAAGATATGTTTATACACATTTATATGTTTAGAAAACACATAAACGTATTTATATATAAATATATAAGTGTAATACACAAATATAAACATATTTATATGTTAATAAATATATGTTTATTATATCAGATATTTTGTATATTGAGCTCCGTCTGTGGGAAAGGTCAAGGTAGAAATATGCTTCTATCATAGCTAGAGTCGGCTCACTTTGTACTTGCAACTGTAGATTCAAACATTAATCACCCTCACACCAATCGCCACGACTATTGCACCACGACCTACCTGTGTGCACGTATCTGTGTGACATATGCAAGCATACTCCTCTGTGGTCTAGGTGTGTGTAGGGGGTGAGCCTAAATGTAAAGAGCATGAAAATGAGAAGAAGGAATCCATAAAAGGCCTGTCTTTAAGTGGGCCTAACCTTATCGATGCAAAACCACAACAAAACGTAAGTGACTGCTGATCCCCAGCATCTTGCAGCTGGCCATCGCATATCGGAAGTATCACTTTACTTCCCTAGGACAGACCCCATGTTCTTTCATATTCCATAAAATGAAAGTCTGACGTTGCCAACCCCCAAATACTTTCCAGTCGATTGTATCTGTCTCAGGATTTATCCCCGCCAGGAAATCTCTCTTCCTTGGGTGCAAAACAAGGGGTTTGGTCAGAGGATGACTTCAATGTGTTTAAATTCTAAGCAATATAGTAAGTATTTTGACTATTTCCACATATATATCCACAAGATGGATGATCCTAGGTCTTCGTTTTGTTTTTAATATGGGAATAAAGTTATCTAAAAGTATCAGAAAACAATATCACTCTTAAAAGAAGTCCTGTTACGTTATATGATGTGATTTTATAAGATTTTTTCTTAACTCTTAAGATCCACCCTCTTAAAAATTACAGTAGCTGTGGATCAACAGTGACTTATGTTTTGTTATTGTTAGAAATGGGAATTATAGAGGCATCTGGGTGGCTTAGCGGTTGAGCATCGGCTCAGGGCATGATCCCGGGGTCCTGGGATTGAGTCCCGCATCGGGCTCCCTGCATGGAGCCTGCTTCTCCCTCTGCCTGTGTCTCTGCCTCTCTCTGTGCCTCTCATGAATAAATAAATTTTAAAAAATGGGAATCATAGACTCAAAGGCTTGTGGTGCCAACTGAAAATAAAATGTGTGAATCAAGGCCTCTGTGGAACTAACGGAAATGGCGAGGCCCTGGCAACTCAAATCCAACCCCCTACCACATTTAAATTCAGTTTCAAAACAACAAAGACGAAACAATACCAACAGATTGACAGTCGACCAAAGCACCTCTATGGGTTAGATTTGGTTTTAAACTGAATATTACGAGGTAACATATTTTTCTAAGGACTATGTTTCTTGCAGTTTTCCTATAATAACTAAACACTCAAAGAAAGAAAGACAAACAAACAAAACAAACCAGAAGTCCTGAGGAACTAGTCATTCTTGCTGTTCTAAAAGAGTCCAGGCTGAAGGCCAGTTATTTTATCATGTGAATTGTCAGATATCGTTTCTGACAATGGGTTTGCAATTTCTTCACTTGAGCGGATGGTATTTGCCAACAAGAATTTTAACCAAGCTGCTCTGATCATTGTCACCACTCTCAGGGAAAGGATCAAGCCGCAAAGGTGCCACAAAACAAATTGCTGGATGAGTGTGTTACCAAGACTCATTAATTCACTCATTATCCAGAATTTCACTGCGCTTTCAACCGTGCGGGTCACCATCCCTGTGTGAAAGAAGATTCAGAACGAAGTAAACATTGCCAAGGGAGTCATTCGAAACAGAGCTGCAAGGACACCGAGGAAGGAGGGCCTAAGCCCCTCTGCTGTTCCGATTCTTAGAAGACCTCAAACCTGACTTTTGCTCCTTGCAGTTTGCCCAAGGCCGGGAACACATCCTTCTACTTTGCACCGAAATTGAGATAACGTAACAGGGGTTAGCTAAACAGCTAATCACGTATTCCATCGTCAGCTTAAACTCTCGCTTGGAGTCAGCACCGATCATGAGTCTTCCGGGACGGGTTACGTGACCTCGTGGTGGTCGCCTGTGTAAGCCTGCACCCTCCACTTGCAATTCCAGCACACTCTGGGCTTCTGTGGACTCTGTCTCTTGAACGCCAGCCCCTTATACCCCAGATTAGTCTTACTGCCTCGTCTTGATCAACACCTAAGTACCAGTGGGATTCATCTTCACATGTATCTCAGCTGTATTGTATGAAAGCAAGCGGACAAACTTCTTGGCAGATATTTGTTCTAGGAGGACTTATCCTTTTGTTTAATAGGAAAATCTATTGCATTGCTACGATCGTATCCAATAATACAGGCAACTTCAGGAAGCAGGGCTACTTGTTGGGAGCAGAGAGACTGAGGGACTAGGGAAGTGATGGGGGTAAAGTTAACACAATAGTCTATTTAAACTATAGACCCCGCTGGGTACAAAGGAGCCACAGGGACCATCCTCACATCTGTACACTTATTTGTATGTCCTGCCGAACTTTCACACCAACTATTTGAAGCTCATCTTATTTTTCTACTTTACTCCTCCCCTTACCGAACCTGTCCCTCTTCTACTGTTTCCATATGACGAAGTGGCTCTGCTGTGCTCTTAGCAACCAAATCAGAAATGGCATCATCATTTGATCTATGACTTTTCCTCACCCTTTACATCTAATCAATCTCCAAGTCGAGTAGATTTCACCTTCTAAACATCTAGTGAATCCATTGACTTCTCTGCACCCTTACACTTGTAAGTCTACCTCTGCGTATTAGCTGGATGCTGGATAATTACCCCCAAACTTGAGGTTGCAAAAGAATCACCTTGGTGTCTGTCTAAAATTACAAGTGTGCTCCTAAACTCATAAGAAAGATGGGCTTAGTTAGTAGGCACTCAGCTGTTTAAGTGGCCGTGCTTGGCCTTTCCATACTATTTTGCCATTAAAAGTATAAAGGCCAACACAAATTAAAAAGAAGAAAAAAATTCTCCTGGTATAAAAATGGAAGGAGACTTCCCTCTCCCTTTTCTTAGAATATTACCTTTAGGGGCACCTGGGTGGCTCAGTCAGTTAAGTGTCTGACTTCAGCTCAGGTCATGACCTCAGGGTCCTGGGATCTAGCCCCTTGCCAGGCTCCCACTGAGTGGGGAGTCTGTTTCTCCCTCTCCCTCCACCCCTTCCCAACATTTGTGCTTTTTTTCACTCTCTCTCACTCTCTCAAATGAATAAAATCTTAAAAAAAATAATGCTCACCTTTATAAAATTTATAATTGTGGGGGATCCCTGGGTGGCGCAGCAGTTTCGCGCCTGCCTTTGGCCCAGGGCGCGATCCTGGGGTCCCAGGATCGAGTCCCACATCGGGCTCCCGGCATGGAGCCTGCTTCTCCCTCTGCCTGTGTCTCTGCCTCTCTCTCTGTCTATGTCTATAATAAATAAATAAATAAATAAATAAATAAATAAATAAATAAATATCTTTAAAAAAATTATAATTGTGAATTATTTTCCCGTCCCTTTGAAATGTACGTCAATCTTTTAAAAAGCCAAATTAGCGAGTTTTATGATATTTTGCTCAAGGACCTGGAACTGTCTTTGAAATGCGATCATCAGGGAAGGAAACACCCCTGTCACCCAATTTCTATGAGAGGAAAGCAGGCTAACCTCAGCTGGTGTCTGGTTCATGCTGCAAATCTATCTCTTGTCATAAAGATATGGGAAATATATTTTTCCCTTTGGATACAAGTGATTAGCAAACACAGGTGGCCACCCCAAATAGCAGGTGACTTTAGGATGAGCTATGTGTGACATAGCTGAGCACTAAAGGTTGTTCACCCTGAGCCAATGTCTGCAATGTGCGGTATCTGCTCAGCTACATAAAAGGATAAAATGTATTTCTGTCTTTGCAATCTCTTTAGCAGACTGCCTGTGATGCACATCACATTTTGGTTTAACGCTTATTTAATAATAAAATAGTTTTCTTTCTGTCTTTGTAGAGAGGATTTCTAGGTTGGCAGCGGATTTTGTTTTTAATTATATTTCCTCAATAAGAAACAGTCTGTGTAAGGTTATCCTGCTACTTTAAAAAGGTAGATTAACCGAAGGGCAGTGGTATATATAGATTGGAGGAGGAAAGAACCACTGTAGTTTAATGCAGGTATATTGGAATTCTTTCAAAATTACTCATTCCATGCATCTTACACAAAACAAGTTTTAAGGTATAATCCTCAACTAATAACCTTCTCCATCTCTCCTTCTGTAAAGACTTAATCACAAAATATTTGGGATTTTTTCTTCGGTACTCATAACTCCATACGGTCAAAGACATGATTTGCTGCCTTTTTATTTATTCCTAGCTTGCTGCCCTACTCAATTCAGATTCAAATCTTTAAATTGTTTAGTGTTAGAAGGAATCTTAAAAATCATCTATATGAACTCTTCATTTTACAGAGTTACAGAGGTTAAATGACATGCAGTACAAATCTCTAGTCCTCACCATGGCCCGTGATGAGGGGCATCCTTCTCACTCTGACCTTATTCCCTACCACTTGTTCACCTTCCTCCTCCCTTGGCCTTTGGTTATTCCTCTACCACAGCAGACAAGCTCCTGCCCCACAGTGTTTGAATTTGCTACCCCAGGCCCAGCAATGCTTACTTTCAACTATCAGTGGGTCACTCACTCATCCCTCTCAGTTTTTTCCCCACGTTTCCTTCTCTATCAAAGTCATCCTCAATAATTCAATAGCAACACATATCCACCTTCCATACACACACAGACACACACACTCCCTCTCCACCCTCTTGCTCTGCTTTTGTTTGTTTTTTTTTTTTCATATTTATCATGATCCTAACTCGCATTTAGATGCAAATGAACGAGTGAGTGATACTGTGACTTTAGGGTGTGCCTATCCCAGGGTTACTTCAAATGTTTGCTTAAATTCTGTATTTTCATTTGTTTGAACTTCTGTGTATTCCTTCCCAACATACAAAATTCTTTCAAATAAAATCAAGCAAGAGGAAAAAAAAATCAAACAAGAGCCCTAGAGTGAATAGAGGAGAAAACGGAAGTTATATCCTCACATTCTAACTATGGATATAAAAGGATGATTTCAAGGGGAAAACAAAACAAAACAAAAGAAAACAAAACTGTTTCTGCTATACCCATTCAGATCTCCTAGGCTTCAAATACATTCTAGTGGGTAACAAATACCAGGAAATGGACTTGGCCCATTCCCTGTTCCTCATTCATCTTTAACGTTAGTGTGCATCATAATTACCTGGAAGGTATATTAAAATATAGATTTCCAGCTCCCACATCCAGAGCTCTGATTCATTAGTTCTGGGGTGGGGCCTGAGAATATATTCATTGAATAAGTTCCCAAGTAATTATGCTATTGCTTTACAAACTACACCTTGAGACCTACTGTAAAGGTAAACCCCCTATCACTTGGTATTTAGTATTCATAACCACTTTATCCACCCCAGGAAATGGGTATTACATGGAAGCGTTGCCTCTATCTGAACTGTATATGCACTCAAGCAATAACAATAGATACAAAATTATATAAGAAAATATGCTTTTAAAAATATTCTTGATATTTTGAAAATATAATTTATTTTACTCTGCAAGGAAAGCTAACAGATGCTGAGGTGAAACAAAGCATAATCTATCCCGTATTTTTCCCTAACTATACTGGAATTTCTTATTAAATATTTAAAACCTTTCTATAAGACTGATGAATCTCTACCTCAGAAACCAATAATTCATCATATGTTAATTAATTGAATTTAATTAATATTTTTAAAATTTTAAAACTCTGATCAGAAAATTTCTACTCTTAATTTGTTATGAATAAAAAAAATTAGTCAACTTTATATATGGGATGTGGACAGGCAAGCAAATACATTAGAAATGAATGGCAATATTTGGCATCTTACCAAAGGTCTTTCACTGATTTTTTTTAAGCTATATTGAGGCATAACTGACACACACAAAAAATGCACACATTGAACGCATACAACTCAGTAAGTTTGGGCATAAGCATCAGCCTGTGATACTATCATCACAATCAAGGTGCTGAACGTATTCACCAGGTCTGTCTTCCAGATCTTTCACCGATTCTCCCTTGCTTTGTAACTCCTTCCTTAAAGAGACAAACTGGAATATGAAAACCTATAAAAATTAATTAAAAAAAAAGAAAACCTAAAGGAATTTTGAGAAATCATATTGTCCAAGCACGTAATGTTCAACTTGAGAAAGAGGAGGTGTTTAACTTTACAATGCTTTTCCAATATGGGCATTAGAACTTGAGCGTACGCTAACTTCTGAAATAATTATGCTTTCAAAAGTCTTGTAAGTATTAACTGCGGCTATTCACGGAAGTGTTGATATTTGGAATTCACTGATTAAATATTCCAAAAGGATATCCAAATCAAAACACGTGTTGACCATTACTGTACATCTATTACCTTACCTTGCTTTAAGGAATATGTCAACTCTGAAACACTCAACAATCTTAAAGTGAGGTTGTAATCGTCCACAGTACTGTACTCTACTCTGTAACAGTTTACGTAGACAGAAATTTAAGTTCAAGTCCCCAAAGGGTATATCCAACAAGTTCTCCCGGCAAAGCTAGAACATGAAAAGCACTCCCCTCCCCGGAGCTGTAATGAGGCTAAAACAAACAGAAGAGCTAAGAATCAGGTGAAGGGGATCAGAATACATCACACCAAAATAGGCTATTTTGACATAAGTATTGTTTTGAGCCAAAGGCAATTAACTCTCTGCCCTGCTCCTTTCTGCCTGAAAGCAAGGTATACATTTTCTTTTGTAAAGATAAAATACAATTTTCACTTGCAAAGGTGTCCCCCTTTCCTATACCAGGAAGAGGAGGCTGATTCCTAATAACCAACTTGGATCTGCGTAATAAATCTCATTTAATAACCCTTCTCTTGCATGGGTATCCCCTATTTACCTTCCCACAATTTACCATCCCAAGAAATCCACATATCTGGACCTTTGCCTAGTTACTTCACAACGTATTGGTCTGTTAAAATCATATAAGAAGCCTCCAGATTTAACCTCACCTTCGGATTTTTTTTTTTACTTCTTTTCTGTGTGAGTCCTATGTGCATACAAAATACACCTTTTCTCCCATCAGCCTGCCTCTTATCAGTTTGATTCACAGACTCTGGGCACTGAAACTAAAACAGAAGAGTCCTGTTTCTGTTGTCCTCCCCTGTACAGGCAAGTACTTCAGAAGATGGGTATTTCTATTTTAACGAGAGTAAAGCTCTAAGAAAGCTCAGGAATAATCTAAATGCTGGCAATTGGATCTTTTTTAAAAGATTTTATTTATTTGAGAGAGAGAGAGAGAGATAGCAAGTGTGCGTTAGCGGGGACATAGGGACAGAGGGAGGGAGAGAGAGAGAATCTCAAGCAGACTCCTCACTGAGCATTGAACCCACTCAGGAGTCTGTCTTATGACCTTGAGACCATGGCCTGAGCTGAAAGCAAGAGTCGGAAGCTTAACCGGCTGAGCCCCCAGCCGTCCCAGGCATTTGGGTCTTTATAAGGCTCCATGAGCAGTGCTGATGAGGAGCCTTGGTTGAAAGGCATTTTCCAGGGGTAGGCCAATGTCTGGATTTTGTACATGAGTAACCCAAGGCCTGGAATGTCTACTCCATCCCTTAACTCCCATGAAAAAAAATTAAAAGATTTTTCTTTTTTTAAGTTTTCAAATGACTCTTGCCTGGCTCAAAGTGGTTGTGTACAATTAGGTCTGGGAGGGCTACCATAACTGCATGTTTTGTTACTTCATCTTTTTTTTTTTTTTTTAATTGGACATTTGGAAATATTACCTCCTCTGTGAGGTACCTTATAATCCTCCCTTATCTCTTAACAACCAAGATGAGTTTTGTTTTTCTTCCCTTGGGACCCATAATATTTTTTCATATTTCTATATATTATTAAATTGGTAGCAAATTCTTAAAAATACCAGATTATAATGGGAAAAAAATCCATATCATCATGGGAAAAGAAAATAAACCAATGATAAAACAGAAAAAACAAACAAAAAACATCTGGAGAAGGCACAGAAGGACAAAATGGGAACATTATTTTTACATTATTTTGTTTCATAGCCTTCTTCAAGTACATTTAAGAATATAATTGAATCAGAATGAATGTCACCAAAAAAAAAAAAAAAAAAAGAATGAATGTCACCTGAGACTGGCACATTTGCTTAAGATTCTGCATTATATACGGGAGGAAGGCAACAACTGGATAGTTTTCTCCAGCTTTCCAAGGCATGATTCCTAGAGAATCACTGCACAATTTAACCTGCCTTTAGGCTTTGTGGATTTGTTTGCTTTATTTTATCTTATTCTATTGAGAAATATGAAACAGAGGACATGTAACTGAGTTCCTGGAATACTTGCCACACTGACCTGTTTCCAGGATGCGTCTAATTCAATTCACGTGCCCCCTTCGAGACAAGAATTTCAAGAACCCTCTTCACATGGAACTGAGGAGAAGACTGCGTGAGCAGAGCTGGCCTCTCCCCCAGTGAGTTCTTTGGCCCCCGGAGCAATATGTATGATGGTTATGAGAATTCACCGTGAAACTAGAATGTTTGGGTCTGAAACACAGCTCTGACACTGAGCAGCTGTGTGAACTAGAATAAATTATTTAATCTCTCTGTGCATCTGTGACTTCAAATCTTTTAAAGCAAAATAAAAAAAAAAATGGTGATCACTAGAGATGTTAAGGTTCAGCCCAGTTGCTACAGGTGAACTGGGACAGGTAGGCCTTCAGTTACCTGCCATTGCTCCCCGCAGTGCAAAAATTCAAGTGTCTTTGATTCTTAACACAAGCTACAACACTCTAACATTGGAGTGCCTAAAGCTGAACTATTGTAAAATCTCTTTTTTCAAAGCAATATTAAACCAAGTGGGAAAAATAGACTACTCTGATCTGTATTCCTCTTCCTTCCATTACCTGCCCTCTCGACTTTGAACATCACTGTCATTGACCCCAACTGCTTCTCATCAACCAGCACCAATTAGGCTATTCTGTATCAATCACTTCTAAATTCACAATAAATGCTGGCACGCCACCTTCCAGGGGAAGATTATATGCAACATTATAGACTTTATACTTCTTTTTAGGCTCTGCATTGCTCAGAGGAAGAAAAATGCAACTTACCACTCAATCTCATAAAGTTCCCACTTATAGGAACATTATGAAGAGCGTCAACATTCAACACACTTTAGAAATATAATCCAGCCATGTATTACCTGTACGAGAACTTATGTTGAATCCAATAACCATGCATTGGACAATAACCTGACAAAAGAGAAACTTTTTTTTTTTTTCTTAATTTGGCTAAGTAATTCAACAGATGCTTCACATTGGAAATGTGTACATATTATCCAGTAAAGGGTTCTTGCTCCTGCCTTGAGGCCCACCTATTTAAAGTCTGGTGTTCAACAGACAAAATATATAAATAAATTCAATATTTACTGAAACCTTCCCAAAATCTGAAAGGTAAATTTTATTCATAATCTCCAAAATGCATTTGGATATGTTCTTCATTTATTTCCCTTTTCTTGTCTCATACACTTCAGCTCTCCACCTCCCCCGATTTCCCCAAGTCTTCCTAAACCCAACCAGTACAGGCCTCCAACACCTTTTCTCATCTCCCCTCTCACCCCTCCCTTCTAGTTTGGTTCCCTTCACCATAAATCCCCACCATTCCTGATACAGATCAAGCACGGGTCTGAGGCTTTCCAAATATTCTGGTTCACCCATTAGGTGGATATGCATTAAGAGACTCAGGAGACCATAAGGCAAGAAACTTTTTTCCATGGCTGGAGAAGGGTAGCAGAACATGCCATTCCAAATTATGCTTCTTTGGCATAAAGGTTATTTTGAGTCGAATGCAATTGAGCAGCAGATACAAGAAAAGTTCTCTGCCCTCCCCCTATTTGCCTAAAAGCCAGACATACATTTGTAGAGGTGTCCTCTCTCCCCTCTTTATCAAAGGTAAAAGTCAATCACCAGGAGCAACTCAAGATCTTTCTCAGCCCAAAAAGGCACCAGAAGAATCTACATAATGAGCTTTGCTAGCTAGCCCTTGTCTTTCACCGGTTTCTCCTCCATGTGTTTACCCTCCCACAATGTGGCACCTCTAGAAACTCGGCCTTTTTCCTTTGTCAACTCATCTACAAATTTATTGTTCTTTTGTTAAGATGCTATATAATTCCAAATTCCAACTAACCTTTCGAGTAACTTGTCACTCCTACATCTAGGCATGATGCATGTAGTAATAAACTTCTGTTTTTCCCCTTTTTTAAATTTACTTTTTAAATTCAAGTATTATTCAAGTATTCAAGTGTCATATTGGCTTCAGGTGTACAAAACAATTTGATGCTTCTATACATTAGTGCTCATCATAAGTACTATTTTTGTTCAGGATTAGAGAGAGAGATAGAGAGATAGGGAGATAGAGATAGAGATAGAGATAGATAGAGATAGAGATAGAGATAGATAGAGATAGATAGAGATAGATAGATAGATAGAGATAGATAGAGATAGAGATAGAGATAGAGATAGAGATAGAGATAGAGATAGAGGGGGAGAGAGAGATAGAGATAGAGATAGAGATAGAGATAGAGATAGAGATAGAGATAGAGATAGATAGAGATAGAGAGATAGAGAGAGAGAGAATCCCAAACGAGTCCACACTGAGCTCAGAGCCCACATAGGGCTCCATCCTAGACCACCTGGAGATCACACCTGAGCCCAAACCAAGAGTTGGGTGTTCAGCCCACTTCACCACCCAGGCTCTTAATCTCCTTCACCTACTTCATCCATCCCCTCAAACCATGTTTTCCTCTTGTTAATCTATTTTGTGTCTTTCCAATTTGCAGGGCCCTAAGCAAAACTAAGAGGTAGACGATCAAAGTTAAAAGTATTCCCCTCTACACTAGCTTTGAATACGCAGGTGTTCTTGTCCCATCACAGTGGGGATAGGCTATTAGTAGTAAACATCAGGATTTTTGAAAACAGGTAAAGCTAGATACATATTACACACCATACAGTTAATTTTTTTTCCTGTCCGATAGCTCTAAAGTTCTAAAGAACTGATACTATAATCTCATTCTACATATGTTCCCTCTTCCTTATTTCAATACTCAATTTAGAATTTTCTAAATGATAGTGTCAATGAGTTAGAGCTTCTGTGGGGGTGTGGAGAGCTAATGGGTTTATGTCTAATAGAAATTCTAGAACTGAGATAATTACCAAATTGGCTTTCTTAAACTCATTATCCTACTCAGTAGAACTTAATGTATCCTCACAATATTAATTGAACCAAAACAGTTTTTAAAGGAAAAAAAAAATTGGAGGCATCATATATTCTAGCTGACAGCATTATGATGATGAGTTTTAAATGCAAAAGTGACTATGATACTAATTTTTCTTCCAGGATTATTGAATTAAATAATTTATGGCCAATGATTAATGGTGCTAATTATGTCCACTCTCAGAATTACTTCAATAATTATTTATTCTCTTCTGCTTCTGAGTAATTACTTGAGCGGATGCATCTCAGTTTACATTGCCTTGTCTCATAAAAAGGAGTTAGTACTCTCTGCCGGACACTTTAGAAACCATCATAGTTTGGACAGTTTTGGTGGCTGGATATACTACTTTTCTGTTTTCCTCTACAGTCTGCCTCAGCCTGCTGGTTTTCTGGCGAAACTTCTTAACTGACATCCATTATTCAGCGAGGTTCCAATTGTAACTGGACTTATGAAGGTTTTTGTTACTTAATATATCCTGAAATATTTGTTTAGCACCCTGTACAGTCCACCTAACACTGACTTCCCCCTCGACTTTACATTTTTAAATCTTTTTGTATCTCAAAGATAACATGACAGACACATTCTCCTTTGTTTTCATATATTATCACCCGTTTACGTTGATGTATCACTGAGTCACAGCAGAGTTTTCACATGGTATTTCTGTGGTCATCTCATTTAACACATTCTCTCCTGCATCACTAAAGCCTGAAGATATTCTTTAAAAAAATATCTAATAAGAACTGCTTGAACGGAGAAGGGAGACTTGGGAGTAGTTTTCATGCCAGCAATAACCTTGTTCTTGAGTTTAATAAATAACTATCTGTATGCAGTTATGAAACCCAAACATCACTGAGAAAATCTAGCATTTTGTCACATCTAAGTTTTTTCAAAAGGAAATGAGGCCTTCCTTCCCCTAAGCAATCAATAGTCTTGAAACTAGCACAATACCTCCAATATTATGAAACATTTATTGTTAATTGTTAGGATAAAGTCCGATACTACTTTACACAAAGGTGTCTCCAGTAACCAACCACTGGTTCGATGACAACCGAATGCAGGCTTCAGGTGCAAATCATGTTTCAAAATTAATTTTGCTATCCCTAATTGTGAGAACTGGTGCTTAGGGAAAAAGCTCACACATATATACTTTTAAAAAAACCTGCATCTGCACCATTTTCCATTTTTTACCACAATATTCTATTGCACATATTACTCCATTGCTCAAGCACTAAAATTCTGTTCCAGTTTACATGCCATCTTAGAAAATCATTGGAAAAAATATTTTTGTATGATATCTCTGTATTTACTGATGTGTTTATTTGAAATATATTTCTATTCAGAATTATTTTCCTAAGGGTATAAACATCTTTATGTTTCTTGCAATGCATTGCTTTATCTTTAGTATTCTAAAAGGGTTGCCTTTATATTATAATGAGCATAACATTGATGTAGGGTCCACATCTTATTCATTTTAAAATTTATTTTTTTATTTTTATTTTTTACTATTTATTTATTATTATTATTATTTTTAGATTTATTTTTTTAGAGAGAGGGAGACAGAGCACACTCACAGTGCACGTGCATGAGTGGGGGAGGCGCAGCGGGAGAGAGACTCCAAGGCCTTGGAGACTGTGAGCTGAGCAAGAAGCCTGAAGTGGGGCTTCATCTCAAGACCCTGAGATCATGACAAGAGTTGGGTGTTTAACCAACTGCGCCTCCCAGGAGCCCCTGGTTTAGTGTACACATCTTAAAACAACTTTACCAGAATTTGGTGTTGAGGGTTTTTTCCTTTAGTTTTGTATTATGTTGCACTATTTTGTTAGTTTTATAAAGCTATTTCAAGGCTGGATATCATTATACAAGTTACTGCTTTGTGAGGGTGTCGTTTAGTCTTCCGTTTGTTTTAGTCTTAGCATTTCCCATTATGTTAATTATTTTCTTACATTCTATATTTTCTGTATAAATCGTGGTGGAGCTTTTTGCTGTTAGCAATGTTAAATGGTGCTTTTCATTTTATCTTATCATTCAAAGTATGTGTGTGTGTAAACATGGGTGTATAGACCTAGGTTTACGGACACCTGGAGAGGAAAAGTCCAAGAGGAAAGTCAAGAAGGAAAAGTCTACTTTATAGTTGTAATCCCATAAGGAAACTTTCCTACTTAAAAGTGCTTCCTTTTGATCAGTTTTAACCTTCATCATTTGTTCTAAATTTACTCAGTGTCCCAAAAGAACTCATCAATATTCAATCGCTAAGTTTTCCCATGACTTTCTTTCTTAGCCAAGTGAACAGTAAGCATTTTCTTGCATACCTTTATATACATATAAATCTTCTAACTCTATAGACTCTTTACCTTCACTAAATTTGAACTTGGATCTGCTCTAAAATCAAGACTACTTTAATGTTTGCTCTTTTGATATATCTGCAACTATCGACAGAATTGAAGAAACGTTAACACCGTCCGAAGTCACTTTTGAATAATGTACTTTTGACTAAAATCTGTATCAATATTTCTGACATATAATAAGGAGAAGACTTTTGGCTTTAAGTTTTGGAAGAGGCTCTGCTTTGGAAATATTCAATTTTACTTCAAAGAGGACATCTATGTTTTTGTTCAGAAAGCAGAAGCAAAATGTTTCAAGGTATGTTAAGTCCAGATAAGTAGGTCATGTGTACATTAGACACAGGTAGAAAAAAGGTGGAGGGACCAAGAGAGATCCAATATGTAAGAGGTACTAGACACACATAAGGCGCTTGTGCACTC
This sequence comes from Vulpes lagopus, assembly GCF_018345385.1. Classification (NCBI taxonomy): domain Eukaryota; kingdom Metazoa; phylum Chordata; class Mammalia; order Carnivora; family Canidae; genus Vulpes; species Vulpes lagopus. Next base: position 2,867,044 of record NC_054840.1, read on the forward strand.
TATGCTCATACACTAAAAATACACAAGCATTTAATGTTCATTAGGCCTTCATCCTACCAGCCCCCTCCGACCAGGATTCTGGTTCTGCATGTCCTCTGCCCAAGGAACGCAAATCAAACCTTTGTTGAATAGACTAACTGAAGTCACACTCTTACCAGGCAGACTTTTCCCTGTCTTTCCTAGTGAACAAATGTCTGTTATTGGGCTGGAGTACGTCTCCCTCTGTGGACCTGCTTGCTCAAAGCCACAGCTGCGGACTTCATTGAAACGTTAGAAACGTTGAAAGGAAGACGCTCCGGACATCGTGTACCTCAGCACCTAGACGTGGTCTTTCCTCGCCGCCTGTTCCTTCTCACACGTGTGTTAACCCATCCTCTCCTCTCCCCACTATGTGTTTTAAATTGACTGAATAAGCCACGTGATTAAACAATTTAATTCGGTTTTCAAGACTTTGTTCTATGACCTCTGGGACAGCTTGCCTGCGTATAGTTGGAGGCTCCCTTTGCATCAGGCTAATTTTCTAAAAGGCAAGTTTTATTTTGGTCAGCAATCATACCTTAAAAATTAGTATATACCACATGTTTGGGTTTTTTAATTAAAAATTAATCATTTGATTACTAGGCATACCAGGAATTAAGCAGTGACCCAGAATGTCCCAGACTACTTGAAATGATCAGTGGGAGAATTTCATCAATGGCTGAAGTTTCTAAAGAATTTGACAAAAGAAAAAATAAAAACATTTTTTCAAGATTTTAATTTTGGGCCTTTATTTTCCCCTCTGTTTTTTGAGATAAGCACTCATTTAAGCCTTATGTAGTGAAGAAACTGACTCATCAAAAGGAATATTCACAACATCATATGTGCAACTTTTTCTTCATATATTCTTATGTTTAATAATGATGATGCCAACCAATGGGATATTTAAAAAATAGCTCATTTCTTGGAAAGAATAATTAATATCTAAGAGATTACCTACAGATAACAAGCAAGGCTACCACTCTGCTTGGCTGAATCATTCTTTAGTGAACAGCTATCCAAATACCAAAAGTTTATTTTTTCCTCCTTTATCATGTCACATACATTAAAAACTTTCCTTATAATAAAGCCTCATTTAATAAATCCCCAACATCTACTCACCCATCGAATGTCTTGCTTACTTAGAGCGATGTAAAATTCAATACAGCAAAATGATATCACAATCTCTTCTGGTCATCTTTAGCCAGAAGATAAAAAAAAAAAAAAGATTATAAATTACTAAAGAATATTCTAGGGATCCCTGGGTGGCGCAGCGGTTTAGCGCCTGCCTTTGCCCCAGGGCGCGATCCTGGAGACCCAGGATCAATCCCACGTCGGGCTCCCGGTGCATGGAGCCTGCTTCTCCCTCTGCCTGTGTCTCTGCCTCTCTCTCTCTCTCTCTGTGTGTGTGTGTGACTATCATAAATAAATAAAAAAAAAATTTTAAAAAAAATAAAGAATATTCTAACACTTGTTTAGATATCGACTTAAAGCACAAGTTAAATCTGGTTTATTACAAGGAAAATGTTGAATCCAGATAGTCGAATAACATGTGCCAGTAGCAGGATTCAGAAAGCCTGTGAGCAGAGCACAGCCTTGGGCACGTGGAAGAGACTTGCTGTCATAAACCCATGTGTTCAGAACTCCTGTAGTCTTTTACAGTCTGGCCGTGTTAACTCATTATCTGACCCTGATCTCTCCAGCACTTGGGGTTTGCAACCGACCTCTGGCCTCTTGCCCACAATTTCTCATAGTGCCTGCACCGTTAATCTCCCAGTGGCTTTGACAACCCGCTCTCTTGCTGTTGAGCGGAAACACTGACCAATGAGTCACTGATACTACATAGTTGTTTTAAGAATAAATTGTTAAATTCGGCCACTTTTGTTCCTGATTTTTGGACATCATAGCTTGTGAGTGCTTTTCAGACGCAATCATGTTCTACTCACCCACTCCTCCTCCCACTTTTTCATCATCCAAAGAAACTGCTTCCCATAAGTCAGTCTTTTATCATGAGCGCTTCTCCTTCTGGTTTGCTTATTCAGCTTCTTCCCCATACATTTTTATCACATGCTGGAAATGCCCCAGTTTCCTGTTTTAAGTCTATTTGAACTTCACTGCAATTTTTTCTCTCTCAAACACCTCATCCGTATCTTCTCCTTTAATTTCAACATACACGAAACCTAAAATTTCATCCCCAGTTCACACACCTCTCTGAATTCCAGGCTGCCATAGCCAACAGACTACTTAAACTCTCTTCCTGAATATCTGCAAGTATCACGCGATATCAAAACAAAGGACGGAAGAACAATAATTCAAAGCTGCTCCTCTAGCATAATGACCTCAATCCATCTACTTACACATGCCAGAAACAAAGGAATTGTAGGCTACCTCCTATGTCGAATTTAATAGAAAATGCTGCTCTCTCTTCCCAGTATGTATCTGGTAATTCCATGCATTTGTTTTCATGTCTACTGCTGTCACTCTGTCTTGGGGACCAGCAACCCTTTCCTATGCCATTGACATGGTCTTCCACCACCTTCACTGTTTCTGTTCTTCTGCTCCTACAATTTATCTCCAACACTTCATCCAAAATGACCTTTCTGAAGCCTAGATATGATCCTTCTAACGTTTCAATGGCTTCTCATTGTACTTATGTTAAGGACTACAATCTTAAACATGCCAATGAACTCTGTTCCACTATTTTCTACCCCTGTTCTGTCATATGACATGCTTTCTCTCACTCTGCAAACAGAATGCAGAGGACTTGTTAAATTTACTCCAATTTTCCAAGTTTGTTTCGGTCACAGGGTGAAAACTTATTCCACTCATTCTGCATCTGAGACATCTGCTAAGTTCTCTAAGTTAAGGTCAGCTTAGGCCTCAGATGACCTATTGACCTTTTCCCAGGAAAGTGCTCCCTGACTTTGCTTCCCTCTTCCAAGTCTAGGTTGGAGATACCTGCTATATGTGCTTAGTATACGATGTAAATAGGTTAAAATTCTACATTTATTTGTGAAATTATCTGACTGTCCATCTTCTCCTCTAGACCAGAAGCCCCATGAGGCAGAGATGCTATGTACTCTTGCCGACAGTGTTTTCCAGTGCTTCAACATAACGTATAGCATGAATAGGTATTCTATAAACATTTGTGGAATTAATCAGTAAATGAGGGCAAAAAAAAAAAAAAAAAGACTGAAGTTCCCTGAATTTTCTTTTGTAGTACTTGGTTCCACATGCAGGGTTTCTCTGGGCTTCTTTTGGTGGCTTACAACTCTGCTATCTGGAGTCTTTTAAATGAAACAAGAGATAATTTCCAAAGATAATAAACTTGAAAAAGTATTATTATCAAAACAGTGTATATATACATGGCAAGAAACGAAAAGAACAGTTGAGGGGATCCTTGGATGGCTCAGCAGTTTAGCACCTGCCTTCAGCCCAGGGCGTGATCCTGGGGTCCCGAGATCGAGTCCCACATCGGGCTCCCTGCATGTAGCCTGCTTCTCCCTCTGCCTGTGTCTCTGCCTCTCTCTCTCTCTCTCTCTCACGTGGATAGATAAATAAAATCTTAAAAAAAGAAGAAGAAAAGAACAGTTGAGTTTATGATGAAAAGGAATTGACCTCTATATCTTCTCATTGTATCTCAAGTTTGTCTCCCAGAGATACTTTAAGTATTCTTCCTTTCAGTGTTTCTAATAATTATCATCATAGCACTATTCCAGATTTATCAAAAAATATTAAATAATATAAAATGATAACTCTGTATAAGGAAAAAAATGGGAATTTAACTTATGCTACCCTTCCCCATCTCTTCCCAAATATTAACACTTATATAATTATGTTTAGCTCTTTAGTTGGTTGTTTTTCTACTTTTAAATAATATTTGGCCCTTCACATTTTAGGAGCATTCCCTGAATCTTCCTTTTGAAATATGACTTTTATTTCTAAAACTTTACAGTCTATGGTTTTTATCCTATAATTTGCATATTCCCCAAGAGTATGTTAACAAATGCATAATCTGATTATGTCATAGTACTCCTTCTGCAAGTTTACACATTATTAAAATATGCCTAAAAACAAGAAAAAGAATTGCTCTCAAATAAATTGGGGAAAATGTATTCAATAGCTCATGCATATTTATTTTTTTACAAATGAAAAATGTTGAACAATGTAAATTAATGAATTTATAAGCCATCTGAAACAATTTGGTAGTTTCCTGGGGCAGAGAGGTTGAAATAAAAAAGGAAAAACTATTCACTTGATTAAATAAAGCCAAATTATGGCTTGATTTTCTATAGTCTTAGAGTTATACATTACACTCCAAATAATTCATTTATATAAATTGCACTTGAATTTAACATAGATATAGAATTCTTACATGCAAGATGAGACAACAATCTCTAAGTAAGATTCACTTCACCTAAGATTTTACTGAAGGAAAATAAAGTAGTGGTGGCAAATATTGTTAAAAGTAAAAAGAGAAGACATTTATAAATCAATGACATCTTAGACAACTTTTGCACGTAGATAGGTACGTAGCTCAATTCACATGCTTGCCTGCCTGCCTATCTGCCTTCCATTCCCTCCTTTCCTTCCTTCTCTTTTCTTTAAGTAACAGAGTGGGGAAAAAAGTCCCTGACTTGGAAATGTATCCATCAATACCTCCACAACCATAGAGTTCAGAGTTGGATAAAGTTTTGCATTTATAATAAAATATTTAAGGGTGATATTCAGAATATAAAGAAAAGAAAACAAAGTAGAATCAATGTGGACAGAATATCTTCATGTGTAACCAAGTTATTTAAAAAAATAGAATATTCAATACATATATTTTTTCTAGTTTCTTTTTTTGTATATCTTTTATTGGAGTTTGATTTGCCAACATATAGCAAAACACCCAGTGCTCATCCCGTCAAGCGCCCCCCTCAGTGCCCATCACCCAGTCACCCCAACCCCCGCCCACCTCCCTTTCCACCACCCCTTGTTCGTTTCCCAGAGTTAGGAGTCTCTTATGTTCTGTCTCCCTCTCTGATATTTCCGACTCATTTTCTCTCCTTTCCCCTTCATTCCCTTTCACTACTTTTTATATTCCCCAAATGAATGAGACCATATAATGATTGTCCTTCTCCAATTGACCAACTTCACTCAGCATCACACCCTCCAGTTCCAACCACTTTGAAGCAAATGGTGAGTATTTGTCGTTTCTAATGGCTGAGTGATATTCCATTGTATACATAGACCACATCTTCTTTCTCCATCATCTTTTGATGGACACCGAGGCTCTTTCCACAGTTTGGCTAATGTGGACATTGCTGCTAGAAACATTGGGGGGGCAGGTGTCCTGCCATTTCACTGCATCTGTATCTTTGGGGTAAATCCCCAGCAGGGCAATTGCTGGGTTGTAGGGTCACTCTATTTTTAACTCTTTGAGGAACCTCCACACAGTTTTCCAGAGTGGCTGCACCAGTTCACATTCCCACCAAAGCACAAGAAGGCTCCCCTTTCTCCACATTCTCTTCAACATTTGTTGTTTTTTGTGGTATTTCATTGTGGTTTTGATTTATATTTCCTTGATGGCAAATGATGCAGCAAATGACACAGAGTCAACACTTATATTTTAAAATAAGAAATCTAATGCAAATAAGATGGAAAACTAGTTTTGATTGACAAAGATATTATTAGTATGTTGTAAATATCTGTAAACAAAATCAGAGAAAACAAACGAAGCTTGTTCTAGTTTATGAATAAATCGACTAAGCTTCTATAAAAACTCAGCAATCCATTAACCTCAATTTGTCCAATTCTTTTAATTTACTTTATCAGCTACTCTACCATAAGATTATTTGGTACTTAACATAAGGTCTCCATTGATAGTTACTTACTCAAATAAAGAGGGAAAAGATAGAAGCACATTTTAGAATTTTGATACAGACAATGCAAGGTCATTGGGAAGACAGTCTTTTTATATATTCAAATAAGTAAACCAAATCAATTCATTTTACCATAAGGTGTTCTCTATGACTGTTCAAATGACATCATTGCCTCATTCATCCTTGAATTTTCTGTACATTCTCAGTTTCTTTAGTCTTTTGAAATCTATCTGAATGGGTTCTAAGTGTTATCTGGATCTTTTATTATTTAAAAGTGTCAAAGAAATGGCAATTCCACAGCAGTTAGAATGCTATCCTGGTTATGAGATTTAAAATATTTATGTTAGTTTTATACTTTTAAGGTTTCATAGCTGACTGTACAAAGTTGAGGGGGAAAAGTCATAAATCAGATATTATTAAAATAATGTTTAATCATTAAATCACTAGCAAGTAAATTAAAATTCTTGGCAGACCACCACAAAACAGCATCTTATACTAAGTTCCTAACATCTCTTTGAATTCACTTTACTATACTAAAAACTAGGACTGACAGGCAACCTACTACTAGACTGTAAAGACAATACTAGTGGAATTTAATCATGAAATCAGTTGGAAGCTCATTATGGTTTACTTGCAGAAAGCAAACTGAGTTGCCCACTTTCCCACTTTTCTGCATTCAGATTTAGAAATAAAATCTATTATCCAGAAACCATCTCACAATTCTATGTCTTTGATTATTACCTTCCAAAGTAAGAAGGGTGCTTTTCTTACTATCTCTTCCTCTATATTTATTTGAGGAATATAAATCCTAGAATATGAGTGAATGAAAAGAAAGGGAACTCCTACTGCATTATGAAAATTTATGTTTCCCCGTGCATACAGGAAATACAGGGAAACATCATAGAAGCAGTACATATTGATCTTTGTAATGTAGAAGTACATACATAAAATGTATAGAATGCTTTCTTTGGGATAAGATTGTATAAACACCAACAGATTGAATGTAAGAAGATTCTCCTTAAAATGAATCCAGTTATACTATATGAATGTAGATGCTAAGAATGTGGCTATGCTATCAACCACATAACCTACCTTTTTTCACTGTAAGTGAAGAAGAGGAAACATGATTTAATGTAGAAATCAGAAGAAAAATTCGGAGAACTATTGGACATGCTTTTTTTTTATTGGACACATTTAAAAGAAGGCAAAAAACACAGGAATCTGTAATGAAAGAATAGGAAAAAGAATGTACCAAATGTGAAGGAGTGGTAAGATAATATAGTGAAATATAGTCTTAAAAATGCATTAGGAAATTAACTTCAAAAAAAAAAAAAAGAGAGAGAAGGAGGTCAAAGCAACATAAAGTTAAATGGTATATAGAGAGAATAGAGAATGGAGGCCCAATATTTATATATGTGTTCTTGACCTAGAACCAGATCATTTTCAAAAGGAGCAACAATTAAGATATATTTAATAATAATGGTACTAATAGTAATAATATGTGCTAAAACAAAAAGTAATGGGGATTTCACCCAGTTCAGATCTAGTGATGATGGAAATCCCTTAAGCAGCTAAAAAGGTGGGCCTATCTCTTTACAGGAGAGAAGAAAATCACCTCACCTTATTAGTTGTCTCTACGTTAACTTCTAACTTCATAGAGTTGTAAAATATGCCTTAGTCAGGAGTAAAAGCAACGAAACAAGGATAGAGATCACACAGTTGTAATTAAATCCAGGTTTTGGATAATTGTCCTTAACAAATTAAATCCAAACTCTAAAGCTAAAATTTACAATTTGCTGACTGGCTTCCTGCCCGACTCTCTGACATCATTTCATACCATTCTCTTTCTCATTCACCTTGTTTAAGTCACAATAGCCAATTTTGTTTGTTTCTTGAAAAATAACAAGTTCTTTCCTACCCTGGGTCTCTTCCTTTGCTTTCCACTCAGACATCCCTGCTGTGTCTGCTCAACTGCTACATCTTTAGATAATCCACCCATGACTACTCATCCATAATCACACCCCTCATCCTTTACTCCTCATGGTCTTTCTCCAACAATTGTTGTCATGCTACCAATCACTACTACTTGGAATGACCATATTATTATTTGCTTATATGCTTAGTATCTGTCCTACAACTTTAGAATATAAGCTCTGTGAGGGCGGGCACCCTGTCTGTTCTGTTCATCAATATATCATCAGTAAGTGCTATATCTCCAGTGCTCACAGTACTGCCTGGACAGGAATTCAATAAACAAAGATGCAAATAAGCAAAGAAATGTGCAAATAACCTTCAATATCAAGAATAAACGATATGAGGATATTCCTCATAATAATCGTCTTTAAAATCGCTAAGAAAAAATAAAATATAATTACAGTATAGTACTTACATCAAAGGATTACTGGCAGATTAAATGAGACAATGTACACAAAGTATTCAGTTCAAGGCCTGATAGCCTAGCATATAGAAGGTGCTGATGAAGGTTCTTATCATTGTTGGTTATTATTTCTCCAAACAATGGGTGTAAAGAAATTACTAGGGCATTAAGATTGATAAATTTTAATGAATGCAACATAGAAAAGTGTTAATATTTTCTTTCTATTTAATCAGGCATAGGAAATTATCATGAAGAAAGTCCACAGATTTTTAAATAACAATAATTAAGGCCAAGTTTAATATCTGCAAAAATGTTATGCTTAAATTCATCTCACCAACTTACATTTTGGCATATTTACTAATGATCAGGAGTTAGATTATTGTTACATGTCTTACTGAAAATAAGCTTAATGAAGCTTAATGGTTCCCTGCTCCTTTTTTAAATTTAAAATTATGTATTTCCTTGAATATCACTTAATAATTATTTGTTACATTAACTGGAAAAGAGTCATAAAAATAAATTTATTAAAGCACAGGAAATGATTACGCAAACAAGAAATGTCCAAGTTAACCTTATTTTTAAAAGGTGCCTAAAGTTGTTTTTCAAATCTTGAAGGATATTACTTCATATTGCTATCACAGCCAAACACGTTGTATAAACTCAGAAAGAATGAAAATGGGGCAGCCTGGGTGGCTCAGTGGTTTAGCGCCGCCTTCAACCCAGGGTGTGATCCTGGGGACCCGGGATGGAGTCCCGCGTTGGGCAACTTGCATGGAGCCTGCTTCTCCTTCTGCCTGTGTCTCTGCCTCTCTCTCTCTGTATCTCTCATGAATAAATAAATAAAATCTTAAAAAAAGAAAGAATGGAAATGTACGTATCTATGCATGAGTTACAATAAAATTAAGCCTCATGAGATGAAGTTGGATTTAGGTGATTGTGTAGATTGCAATCTCAAGTAATAACTTTTTTGAAAATCCATTTTTCTTTAATTTCAAGTCACCTATTTGCGTGGCGAATTTACAAATGACACAATAAAATTACAGTATTTTCCTGGAAATGCATTTCATTCAAATATAAATTTAAGTGATTAATTGCTATTCTCAGTAAATATGATGTTCCCAGAAATGTGTGTTGTCAAAGTAATTTATTCTAGTGCATGGATACTAGTGAGGGGCTGATGGTCCTTGATATATGAGGCCATCTTCTCCTTGGTTCAGGTGTAGTTTGGAATGCAACTCCACTTAGAAGTAAAACCTGAGATTCTCCTCAGCCATTTACAGAATCAAGGATAAAAGATTTTGCATTATATATTTCCCTTATTCAACTTATCTGTCGCTCTTATTTGTACGTTGAAGGCCTCATGACACTTGGCATGGACGTAAATCTAGTGACTATCTTATACCTACAGCCAATAACAGCTTACGTGTGCGGCCAGTCAACAGATACACTCTCTGACCCCCTAAATCACTTTTTCTTGACTCCGCCCTCATTTACAGGAAGGCTTAGATTCACATGGCTTTTGCCACTGATCTCCCTTGGTGAGCTGCAGCCATGACAGGTTCAGGAATGTAGACCAGGTGACAGTTATCAAGTGATTAAAGGCCACTTTCCACCTGCAAGTTAGTAGATTCAGGAAGCGGACTCATGGACAGGAAGCACACCGAGGGACAAATCTAATTTTATTCAGTGAAGAACAGGAAGATCCAGCTGCTAATCCAGGATCGCACAACCAGTTTCTAGCAGAGGGGCTGAGGACTGGACACCAGATATTCCTGCTCCAAAGCAGCGCTTGCTGTCTTCACCACTCTGTGTTTTTGCCAGAAAGCAGCTCACGGAGAACCATGTGAAGAATCGCGGTTTTACATAATTCAGACGGGGTCTCAGAAACTAACTCAAGATATTTTAATTTACCCTGTTTACTCCTCAAAACGATTTGGGAATGTTTAATTAAATTCATGATCATACAAAAATACCACAGTCGGACTGAGGGAGCCTGTCCTTAGTTTACTAACAATGGGCTTCTCTCCGGTTGCTGCTATCCCCAGGACTAAAAGAATGCTGGGCCCGTGTTTGACACTTCATGAATGATTGTTGTATAAATGAGTAAGTGGAGTTTAAAAACTAGTGAACATGTAGGACAGTTTCCGATTCTGATTCAGTTCTGGGTCTGGGAATTCTGCGTAACTAAATGTTTATGCCATCCAATTTTTCTTAAGTATGTCAGTGATGTCTGATAAATTCTTTAAAAACTACTCTTCTCCACAAAATGTAATAAACATTAAAACACACACAAAGAAACAAATACCGTATGATTTCATTCAAATGTGGAATTTAAGGGAAAAAATGAACAAAGGGGACAAAAGAGAGAGAAGGAAACCAACTAAAATTCTTAAATACTGATGAGAACAAATCGATGGTTGGCAGAGGAGGGGTGGGTGGTAGAGACGGGTGACGCAGGTGATGGGGATCAAGGAGGGCGCTTGTGATGAGCACCCGGTGTCATACGGAAGTGTTGGATCACTATTTTACACACCTGAAACTAGTATTACACTGTGTTAACTAACTGGAATCTAAATAAAAACTTTTAAAATATCCTTCATTTTTTTGTCAACAATAACTGAAATGTCTCTTTATTTCTCCTACGTTAATGATTCTCTGTTATATTAGAGAAAACCTACTAACTAGTAAAATGGAGAAGGTAGAAAAATTATATTTGGTCATCATTGTAATATCCATTATTTCAGTACCAAAAGTTTCAATGTCCGTTTGTTTGTTCATTTGTTAGTTTGTTGGCCTCTCTTCCTGGTGCCCACTCAAAGGATTAAACAGATACTTACCCACTGGCCTGGCCTGACATTTTGTGACAATTAAATAAAGGCGTCTCCTGAACTTCTACAAAAACAAACCGACCATCTAGCTCCAAGGGGCAAGACATTTCTGGATGCTTCTTACTGCACAGCTTCAAAAAAAAAAAAAAAAATTCGAAGACAGTAAAAGGTCTAGCATAGGTCAGACAGGATGGAGAGAGTTGTGGAGTATACACAAAAGACTTAGAACAAAAAAAAAAAAAAAAAAGGAAAAAGAAAAGGCAAAGAAAATCTCACAGAAACCACATGAGGGAAGTAATTCATTTACAGCAAATCTTTCGCCGTGCTCCCACAATCAGGGTTACGAAGACACGCCCAACCACACACACACAAGCAAAAGACAAATCTGAACTAAAATTAAAGCATAAACCAGAAATAGCATGTGAGGTAATGTTACATGGGTGTGAGCTCTTCATCGGTTCGTTTCACAGCTATTAATACAGGATTTACTAGGTTCAGGCTCTCTGCTGGGTGCTAGGGATATATAAATTACACCGTCCTTCTCTCAAAAACCTTACAGACAAATAGAGTAAACCCAGCATTTACAGCCCAGAGGGTTGGTCTAACAGGAGAGGAATGCACAGGGGAGCCAATGTATCCCGAGCGACAGCAGGAGGAGGAGCAGCATACCACGGGGCTTTCTAGAAGATGCTCAAACCCAATCCTAAAGAAGTGACCATGAGCTCATAGAAACTCAAGTTATGGTGGAGACAGCATATTGGAAAGGCAGGTGACATCTCTGAGGACTACAGATACTTCCAGTACGGCTGCAACCCCTAATAGAGAAGTCCATGTAACTACACACCACCGTCATATAGACGACACCGGATGCAAGCAGGACTCAAATAATAAAACGATCTTGTTGACTAACTTGAAAAGTTTGAGTCATCCTAGTAATCACTGGGGAGCCATTCAGAGATTGAAAACACATCCTTTTCAATGATGGCTCCAAAAGTCGTTTCTCAAAAAAGACTGAAGAAGACCCAGACAAGAGGCAGGAAGAAGGATAGGTCTGCTTGGCTCAAAGAATTAGCTCATTTTTATGACATAAGCATGACTTACTTTCTTAAAATGAAATCATTTGTCATACGAAATTGATTTTGCCCATTTGCTTTGTATTGGCTTTGTGGTTTTATTTGTGTCTGATGTGTAAATTATGTCTGACTTTATGTTTTGCAGACTGGCTTTCATTAAGTGCCTCACGTCACACACATAGTTACATCTGAACTATGCCTGAAAACTACGTATATTGAGAAGATACAAATATGTTTTCCATTGACATTTTTTAAAGATTTTATTTATTCATGAGAGAGAGAGAGAGGCAGAGACATAGAGGGAGAAGCAGGCTCCATGCAGGGAGCAGGATGTGGGACTCGATCCTGGGACCCCGGGGTCACGGCCCTGAGCCGAAGGCAGACGCTCCACCCCTGAGCCACCCAGGCGTAACCTCCATCAACATAGTAATTCAAACCAATCTAGCACCATGATCATAACTGTCCAGAAATCACAGGATAGAAACAGCTGATTTCAGTAAAACAGAGAAATCACTCCCTGAGAGGCTTATCTCAGTCACACGTTATAACATCCCCTGCCACCAAAATAAACTAGATTGTCAGACAATGTTCCTTAAACACTCCTGAGTTTCTACTCGACCTCTATGCTTAGAATACCAGGAGCTGCACCAAGACATCGTTATGATCCCAGTAAAATGCAACACGTAATAACGTATTTCTACTCCAAGCAGAACTTGTTACATATCACGATATGTATAATACCTACTTTATTTTTAAATATAAATTCTATTTTTAAGTATAAGTCTACAAAAAAAAAGCATCTTTTTGTTGTGACAGTTTGGAAGAAATAACTCTAATATGTGGAGGCCAGATTTTGTTTTTTTTAAAAAAGAACCTTCTAGGTACTAATAAATGCATCTGGCTAGGAAAGGATTAGTAAGTCTAAAATCTATGCAAAGCTTTTTATTTTTTGTAATATTTGTAAGAAAATTTGATATCGGCACACTGGAGTGATTAGATGTGGCTGCTTCTGGCCAGAGATGACAACGGTGGACTTCTGGAATCTTAGCTTCCAAGTGACCCACTCAGTGCTGGGAGTTTGAGAATTCCTATATATGCCCTCATGTTTACCTACTGCTTGTGTCTTGGTATTCCCGTTGAGAAACTCCCTCTCCAGACACTCAAGAGGTGACAAAGGAGGCCATGCTGAGAAGATGCTGATTTAGGAAAAGGATCAATTTGTTGCGTACCAGCAGATCGGCTTGTCTGATTCTAAGTTGATAAAACTGGACCTGCTGCAAGCATGTGGGATGGGATGGCAATAATTTTCCATTCATGTGCCAACTGCTTGAGTGATAATGGCTACTTGGAGAGGTTTTGTTGAGAAACACTCTCAGGCTTTGTCTAGGCCCAATCAGAAATAATCCTGAATTGATTAATGACGTGTAGCTCAGTAGGAGAAAGTAGCATTAGTAAGTGACTTAGACCATAAGGTTGACTGTGCAATACACACATAGTCTCTGCATCCCTTTCTATAAAGGTATTTTAGGAATTGAACCATCGGGGTTTATATCCTAGATTTGTTGTACTGTTCCAGTTATAAATAATTTAGCTGACGATCCTACTTTAATCCTTTGTTCTAATCTTGTCTGGCTCCATGCTTTCTATGCAATTGCCTGTTTTTTTATTGTTTTATCCCTTCTTATTGATCAAGTAATCACTAGCTTATTTTATTCCCATTTTTCTTTTACTTTAAATAGAGATTAAGAAGCAACCTCAGGGGCCCCTGGGGGGCTCAGTCAGTTAAGCATCTACCTTCAGCTCAGGTTATGATCCCAGGGTCCTGGGATTGAGCTCTACATCATTGGGTCTCCCTCTATCCTTCCCCCCAACCCCATACCTCTCTCTCAAATAAATAAATACAATCTTTATCAAAAAAAAAAAAGAAGCAACTTCAGAAAAGGATACAGATGAACATAGTCCCCATCCTAGAGGAAGCTGGAGCTTGCACTTTTCCTGTGAGCATTGTATAGAAGTTACTACAAAAAAGAGAGATCACAAGCCCTGTGTTGAACCCTTCATCCTAGAAAGACTGATGGTAATACCTTGAAAATAGCTCATCTCTGGGACTTAGAACAAACATCAAATTATCGATGATGAAATATAGCCCAAGAATATTGTGGGAATTATGCAGATTAGACCTTTTTTTTTCTCTTTTCCAAGTTCATATATGTATCCTTCTTTCAAGCATTTATCTAGTGCTCAATCCAGTCCTTTTTCATGTAGAGATGGGGAATGATATTTTTATTTGTTTCAAAATATGAAATATCAGTCTCTTTATCTTTCAAAATAAAAGTTACTTTGCTCCCAACATGCACGGTATCTGGAACATATGAATTAACATCCTAGGATGCCTTCACCTTACAGATATATCACTTTTAACATTGAGTTATCTGTTAGTTCTATGAGAGCTAGAAGAAACAATACAAAAGAAGGCTACACCAGTTGGAAAATGGGCAAAGATATGAACAGTCTATTTATAGAACCACAAATACAAATGGCTAATGAGCTTTAATTCAACTTGCTAGTCATCAAGGCAATGCATATCAAAATGAAACACCTTCAAAATGTTTAAAGTAATGTGGTATTGGAATCCATGGAAGCAGAGAATCCTCCATAGGGATAGAGTCTTCCTGGAGGCTAATTTAACAATATGTATCGAGCTTTAAGGGCCACATACTTCAACCCAGGAGTTCCTTTACTGAGAATATATCCTAAGAAAACTTTCTGTAAAGGTCTTGCTTGTAATTTTCTTAGTCGTTTCTTTAAAAGGAAGTTAGTCTTAAAGCAGGAAGTTGAGCTTAAAAACAACACAAGTGAACTATTCTTTGCTGTCCTCACATGAGTTTCTCTTGCCCCATCACAGGAAGTCTAATTTGCAGAGGCTTCCCCCGCAGAGGAGTGGTCCTCAGCTGACTACATCACAGCTTACACAAGCGTCTCTGGTTAAACACTGCCCCTCACACCAATTGAACAAACTTTCTCACTCAACTATCTAACAAGACATGAGAACATTTTTGTTTTGTTTGTTTGGCAGGGGGACACCTTCAAGAACATCCAGTTCAACACTTGAACACTTCTATGTGAGTAAGAAACAAGACCAAGTGGTGAGCTGGCTTGTCCATGGCTACACAGCTAACAGGTTGTCAATAATATAGCGGGGATGGGGCCCCTGGGGGGCTCAGTCGGTTAAGTGTCTGCCTTCGGCTCAGGTCATGATCCCAAGGTCCTGGGATGGAGCCCCGCATTGGGCTCCCTGCTCAGTGGAGAGTCTGCTTCTCTCTCTCTGCCCTTCCCTCCCACTCTGCTCTCTTGGTATCACTCTCTCTCTCTTCAATAAAAATCTTAAAAAAAAAAAAAAACTCTGCTGAACTAAATAGATAATTGCGGTTATCTACTCCTCCGTAAAGTGGTGACCACCCTGTTAATGATACAATAATACGAGAATGCCATAGGGTGGCAAGGCACCGTAATATAGAGACACAATTTAAAGGTAAGATGGTCTTAAATGCACTCAAGAAATATAATCACAGGTCTGGATTTCAGGCTCCTCTGGTGCATGACAACAGCTGCTCTGGGATTCAGAGAAAGAAAAAAATCTATTTGGTCACGCTTGCTTCAATCTACCTGGTCTAATAACTCTAGGTCCCAACGCAAATTCATATTGAAGAAGCATCATCCAGGAGAAAAGGAGCTAATAAAAGGTTACTGAGGTATCTCTCAATAATGAAAAGGAGACACAGAATTTACGTGCTTTTGTGTGATTAGTGTATGTTTTTAAATGCACTGAAGATTGCTCATCAAATATTGGTCATATCAAGATCCTGGCATTTTGTAGCAAGACTGTAATATGGAAGATAGACGAATCCATTAAAGGGGTAAGAAGTCAGACACTGAAATGCCTCCTAAATTGAAGCTCTGGAAATGATATGATGAGGTATAATTTGGTATTCAGAAAGCCACTCTTTCAACCCAATACTCTTAAAAGAAAATAATTCATGATAAATACTTATTTCAGGTGTTCTTGGTTTGAATGCCTGGGGCCTAAGAGAGTTAACTTCCAGAATGGAACTTTTCCCTAACTTCCTACCAGGGGGTAAAAAGTGAACTCCATTCAACCAATTTTGCAGAAGCTCAGATGTAGTAGCTTTTCTTCCTTCTCAGAAGGGGATATTTCCATCAGTGACAGAAAAGCACATATCAACCCCCCAAAAAACAAACAAACAAACAAAACCCAAACAATTGTTCATTGCCTGGATAATAGTCCTTAAGTGGAATATACTGATATTCAGACTGAAGTCATAACTGACCAAAATTCATAAAATCAAGTCCAATTAATTTGAAAAATATGTACTAATCCCCTACTGTGTGTCAGGTAATAGGCTAGACCATAGTCTTAAAAACAAAATGAGTGGTCACAGGTTCAGTGGCTAAATATTATTATACTCTGGAAATAATAGACTTTTTGCGTATCTGAGTCTCCTCGAGATTTTAAGGTAAAAGAACAAAACGCTACAGAGATTTGAAAAACATATTTGGAGTTTGTCAAAAATCAAAAACCACTAAAAGATACAGCTGTCACCAAAATGGTGCAGTGATAATAATACTGCCAACATTAACAGTTTACTATATGCTAGATGCCAAGGTAAA
This sequence comes from Vulpes lagopus, assembly GCF_018345385.1. NCBI lineage: Eukaryota > Metazoa > Chordata > Mammalia > Carnivora > Canidae > Vulpes > Vulpes lagopus. The sequence goes on from NC_054840.1 coordinate 2,883,893, forward strand.
CACCTTATAGGACTTACTTCATTTAGGCCTCACATCATACCTTTGAGTAACACGTTGAGCAATGTAATCTTAAAAAATATAATATGTACCCAAAACAAGATGTCGCACAGAGATTTTTCAACCAATAGTGAATGGATAAATTATCCCCACTAAAAAAAACAAGGAAACTAACTTCATGGTCCCTCTTGGTCCACGTCACTCAGCTGTGGAGGACTCAACCTTTAGGGTGGTAAACAGCATGAGAGCAATAAACATATTTGCATAGAAGTACAGAGCAAGGCTCTCTGACGTAGACAGGGAACAGGAGATTAGGAGGAGGATGAAGCTTCCTGTCGCTTCTTTCCAAATCAGGAAATCGGTGCATTTATCACTCTGTGCTCTGATGGTCTGCTGATGTGTCATCTTCCCTAATTAAACTGTCAGTCCTCTGAACGCAGCCATATGTCTCAATCCATCTTTATTTTTTTTTAGGGCCTTGGGTCGTGTCTCGGACAGTGCGGGTAATAGATAAGAGTTTGTTGACTGAATACATGACCAAAGAGCGTGCCTTTGATAAACTGATAGATCAAATCTGCCCTGAACAGTGGCTTTAGTCTTGGGAGTATTTTCTAAAACTTTTCTGAAAATAAACTATATTGTAAGAAGATCATGACTTACAGCATCATGGTGTTTCATCCTGTACGCATAAGGTCATGAGACATATTCATCTTTCTAAGAAATATTCATCTTTCACTTTATGTATGATTACTTAGGCAGGTGGTCATGAAAGAAAAGATATTTGTCACATATATGGGTTTTATTTTATGATTTAACTGCAAGATTCCATTGCTATTCATCAGCAAATAAAATTTACCTATCTATGTGCTGTGATTTGTTTACTGAATAGAGCAAGATTGATTTTAGCCATTTGGCAGGTGAAAATTAAAACCTGGCTTCCTCTTTCCCAATGCCTGGTCAGATGCAGGGTAACGAAGAAGCTAGAACAGAAACAGTTCCTATATTTCTTAGAGGTCAACGGTCAAGGACTGAGTCGCCGTGCCACTTCATTGTCCATAAAATATAGTATAACACAGAGAAGCTCACATGAGACGGGCAAGGCTTATTACTGCAGCAACACAACAGTATCTGGAAATGGTGGCAGCCTCTGTCTTTTTTTTTTTTTTTTTTTAGCCTCTGCCTTTTTTAGGGATGGGTTTAGCGGAGACTGTTATGTTCTGTAAGCAAAGATTGCGCAGAAATCAGTAATTTACGCTTAATAAGATTAAATAGAAGTAGCATATCTGGAGTTCTTCCTTAATCTCTTCCGAATTTACAGCCCAGGCAATGTGGTCAACCTTGGATTTTTAACTAACAATAATGGAAGTTTCCATTGTTTGGATCCGAGAATCCCTAAAGGAATAAATAGATGCTTGGATGTAATTAACGCCTCTTCCATTACTTTACCCAAGTTTGCCAAAGGGTAGCTTCCGAGAAGGCTGGCTGCACTTACCTGTCCTGGGCATTTTGGGGGAATGGACATCTCTTCAGGGCTTGATGAAAAAGAGAAGCACAGTATGATCTAGGTCTGAGACTGCAGCAAACATAAGACGACACAACTCCCAGCTTATCGACTTGCGCACAAATCTAGCTTCTGTTTCTTAATATGTTGTGTGAATTGGTATCTCCATTGGTGTCACAGCTCATTGGTTTTTTTTTTTTTATTTTGTGTGTGTGTCTGTGTTTTGTTTTTTTGCTTTTGTAAAAATCATAACAGCTCTCAAAAAGGAACAAAGTCTCATGGATTTGTTAAAAAAATAAATAAATCCAAAGTAACACGCACTACGTTTCCTTTTCTTCAATAATAGAAAAGAGAATAGTGATTATCCATATCTTGAATATCTTCAAAAACAGCTTTAAAATTCTATTCTAATAAATACCGGCAGATATATAGATTATTAAAGATGGACCAATCGAGGCATAGTCTATAGAAGAATCAGCTTGTACTCTCAAAAAAAAAAAAAAAATCAAGATCATGAAAAAAAAAAAAAAAACAAAGACATTTTTAAAAGGCTGATGGTCCTCTCCAAGAGAGTGGCTGGAATGGAGAGAAAGCTGTAAGCTACATTTTTAGGACAACCGTCAAAATTTGGGTAATGATCAGAGGGTTGAACAAGAGTATTAGATCACTAATAAATTTCCTGATTTTGATTACTGCCTTACTGTAGTTATGTAGAAGAATGCCATTGTTCTTACACACTGAAATATGTACGATAAAAAGCTGATATCTGCAACTTACTGAAAGATTACTGAGACCATTAACTCTCAAATAATTCAGAGAGAAAGTGTGCCTGAGAGCGTGCCCGAGTGATTATGAAGTGGCTAAGGAAATGGGACAGACTGTTAACAACTGGTGATTCTAAGTAAATGGTGTGCATTTTTGTGACATTCTTGCAAGCCTCTTTGAGTTGAAAATGATATTTATTAAAAAAAATTGAGACAAATTGACAGCAGTAAAATGCAAAACAGGAATACCCCAAGGAAAAAAAAAAAAAATAAAAAAAAATAAAAAAAAAAAAAAAAAAAAAAAAAAAAAAAAGGAATACCCCAAGGATAATCATAGTGATTAAGGTAATATCTTGCATTTGTATAGTGATCATTAATACAGCTCCGAAATATGCTTATTTGACCTTATCATTGGAACAAGTCTAAGATTGCAGATGTCCTTACTCCCATTTTAGAGATGGAGAAACTTGGAAACAGAACTGCTTCACTTCTTTAGTTTGAAAGACTTTGATTTGAAGTCCCATCTCTGGTAACCACACCACAAACGGTGCAAATTGCCCTCATTTAGGTCACGAAGGCAAGCCTGTGGTTTGTCCTGTGCTCACTAACCAGCTGTCAAGCTGTAAGAATTTGGGTGGTTGCAGATCAGTAAGCAGCTCTATAATTTAGAATCAATCTTCTAAGCTGTCTCGTCTCTGTTTTCATACCATGTTATTGGTTTTCATTCCAAAACTGTGCCTGCTTTCCTTGGCATGATCGATGATGCAGGTGCACAGGTTTAGGAAGGAAACAATAGGAAACCCTACTGGATTATTATGCATCACAAAGAGAAAGGGCGAGCAATCAATGTTAGACAAGTAGAATTGAGAAAATTATTAGGGAAATAAATTTAGATTCCATGCTTTCAAGAATTACATCACATAATTCATATTTTATTTAAAAAGCGGTACATGTTCCTTGGAAAGAGAAGGCAAGAAAGGGAGGGTCTAGAGATTCATATTTCCAGAATTCTTATTTCATAAGAAGACAAGGCGTGTCTTCTGATTTTAGAATACTCTATTTAATATGACTTGATCTATCTCTGATTCTTTGCATGTGAGGGCAGAGATGGGAGAAAATAAAATTCTCTGTGTTGGCACGTTAAAAAAAAAAATGTTACCACAGTCTATTAGGTAGTGGTCTTCAAAGTCAAATGCAACTCAGTGGCTATACAAGATGAGATGCTGAGTCAATTGTAGAAAAAATATATATATCTAGATGGATAGAAACTTAAAGTTTATTCTTACATAACAAAATAACAAAATGTTAACATACTAGGACCGTAGCACCAAAATATGAAGTACATATTGATATAATAGTATGTAACCTTTTAATGTATTTATTTATACATATTTATGTAAATTATTGCACTGTAATTACAGTATATTTATACATATACATACATATATTTATATATAAATATTTATGTAAATAAATGCATAAAACATACATATGTTGAACATATCTAACTCAAATATTTTTATAGTATGTAATATTGTTATGCATCTATTTACATAAAAATATATGTATGTTGAAAATACCCGCTCAAACATTTTTTTTTTTCCGTTCAAACGTTTTTAAACAAATAGCGCATTCACAAAAGCAGTGCATTGCCAAGCAGTGTTCCTTGTCTGGAAAATGGGGATAATGACTGAACCTACATCACGGGACTGTGGAGATGATTAAAAGGGTAAATACCTAGGAAAGTTAAAGATGCTTGGTACACCCTTAGCATTCAGTAGATTTTAATTGTTATTGTTCATATAAGGAATCTGATGAATATTTATTGAGAATCTGGTGCCATCCAGGTAGTACGGGAAGCACGGGGTTTTGCGGTTGTCACGGTACAAGGCCCTGCATCGAATTCTACGGGGAATAAGGAGATGATTCAGAAAAAGGTGTTGCCTTTTGCTTTTGCTGTATTGTCTATTGCTGCCTCACTTAAGCAACAAGCATTTATTATCTGTGGGTCGGGGACTGTGACTTAGCTGGGTGCCTCTACCCTGAAGTCTTCGTTACACTTATTCACATCTAATAAGCTGTAAAACACATGCCATGCCGTGGACTCTACTAATTAATATTCTCCAGGGCTTTCTCAATAACCACTTGGTAACACATTTTACCACTAGGACTACAGTCATCATTCTGGATCTGGGACTTTAACGGTGTGGTTCATATCGTCTTTGTTCCACATGATGCCGTTTCACTCGGATGGCTGCTTCTTGCCTCATGGCCCTTATACGTAATCAGATATTCTTAGTCTTTATCAACTTATTTTGGGAATAACTGAGTAACCCTGAGTCTGTTTTCTCTCCTAAGTGCCCTGTGGCTGTATGTATGCTCTGAGAGCTTATCTCTAGTGAAGGAATTCTTCCCATGAGATCACTCAAGTGAATTCTTTTTACTATAATGGTAAATATTCCTATTCTTTATATTCTTTTACTGAAATGGTAACTTCTTTTTTTTTTATTGTTATTATTAGAGAGCACAAGCAGGAGGGGCGAGAGAGAAGGAGGGAGAATCTGAAGCAGACTCCTTGATGAGCACAGAGCTGGATGCACAGGTTCGAATTTAAAATCCTATCACAGCCTGAGCTGAAATCAAGTCAGTGGCTTAACCGACTGTGCCACCCCCCTGGTGATTTCTTGGTTTAAATGAGTGGAAAACATTAGAGACGGTGACAAAACATGAGACTCCTAACTCCTACTAAACATGAGACAAAACGAACAAAGGGTCACAGAAGGGGAGGTGGGTAGGGGGATGGGGTGACTGGGTGACAGGCACTGAGGGGGGCACTTGATGGGATGAGCACTGGGTGTTACACTCTATGTTGGCAAATTGAACTACAATTTGAAAAAAATCTGAGTTGGAAAAAGGCCTTTGTTGGTGTCCTAAACTCGCTCAGATTTATTGACGGCATTGATTTCGTATTCATTTGAGGAGTCATCTTGAAATGTTATATTGGACAATTTGAAGACTACCTATCCCACAATAAGAAAAATCGCTTTGTTCTTGTCCTTGAATAATTCAACTTCACCACTATAAGTTAGTTTCAGTCCCTCAGTTAACATAAGAGTAGTGATGTGTACTAAAGTACACGTTTTATACAAAAATAAATTTTTACATGCACGCATGGCAGATTACATGGGAATTAATCATATCCTCACTGCTACATCATAATCCCTCCTAATTTGTTTGTACAATGGAACTTCATGGTTATCATCACATTTATTTTCCATAAGAAATCAGAAATAAGGACCAGAAATAAGGACGGGAGCAGGGAGTGCAGTTCTCCTTTCTCATTGTATAAAAGAGAAAAACAAACAAACAAACAAAAAACAATGAGCTCCTAATCCAAGCTTCATCTAATTCACGGTGAACAGACCATGGTCAAGGACAGAGACCTCTGTCAAGCTGCAGCTCTCGCATCAAGTCACATCTATTCATAATCAGGAGGACACTTGGAGTATGGCCATTAAATGACATTTACTAGTCTGATGAATTTTGCAAGCTCCAAGCTCTTACTTCGTTTTACTTAAAAACATATTAAGGGAGAACACTGATGTGTATAAATAGATCACGTTTGTATAAATGAAGGCCCAAAAGACCAATTTCTACTCAAAAGGGAAAAAAAAATGTGACTTATCATCATCACAAACACCACTCTACCCCAATTCTTCTGGTAAATTTGATTCTAGTCTAATCTACTTTGACATGTAAAGAAAGCTTTTAATAACAGACTTCACTTTGATATTCTATATAATTTGTACCTTATCTTACTCTAAGTTTTTCCTCTTTTGCGGGGATATACAATCATACACGTTTATATACTATATTCACCTCTGACTTTAGCCAAAATGAGCTATAAGATAATACGTAGCTATAATGCAAATATATAGACGATCACTGCACAAGCTTATTCATCATATAATTTATTTAAATAGCGAGTTCTTTATGGTTATTTATATATTACTCAATGGGAAAAAGAGGCACACAGGCAACTCCTCCATAAATCAGATTAATGTAATATTCTGAATAAAATAAAATACAGTCACTAAAGCAGTTGGGGGGTAATCATTCACAGAGTACAACATTCCATACCCAGATCATATCTTGTAAATAAATCTTATCTTAATGGGATATGTACACGAAGCTTCAACCTGGCCTATGAACCTTCACTGACCCTATGATGGGCATTAAATTAAGTGTTATTTCATTTTTATAAATTTTTTATTATGAACATTTTCAATGTATAAACAGGTAAAAAGAGAACAGAACGATAAAACCTCAGGTATTCAACACCCAGCTTCAGAAATTCACCAATTTTAGGGCATTCCGTTTTTCATCAATGCCCCACTTAACTGGATTGTTTTAAAACAAATCCCAGATCTCATTTTACTACAGTTGAAAATATTTCACTATGCGTCTTTAAACAACAAAAAAAAAATTTCCTATTTTATATAGGAATACTGCAATACTACTATTCCAGTGTGAAAAAATGTGAGATAATCCCTTAATATCTTTCTCTCTCTCTCTCTCTCTCCTTTTTTTTTTTAATTTTATTTATTTATTTATTTATTTTTTTTTGGTGTGTTAGCTTGACTGAATCAGAGCTGTGGAAACTGGGTAGGTCCAACATTGTATTTGGCTGATAGATCATTTGTCTCTTTTATCCTATAGGTTCGCCTCCCTCTACTTCTTCCTTGTAATTTATTTTGGAAGAATCTGGTCATTTGTTTTGTGGAGTTTTTTATACTATGATGTTGCTGCTGCCATTCTCATGGTATCATTTAAAATACCCAACCTTTTTTTTTTTTTTTTCCATTATACACTGATAGCTAAATATAGGGTCTTAATCTAATTAGATTCAGATTTTTCACAAGAACACCTCACGGGTAGGTATATTGTGTACTTCCACTGAGGCACACAATACCTGTTTTTCTTTCTTTCTCCATTTCTCTCTACTTCTCTTTCTTATTAATGTCTATTATTGCTCAGTGCCTAGATTCATTATTTCACTGGGGGATTATGAAACCGTGATATTTTAATTGTCATTCCTCCGTTATGTGTTAGCTAGAGGGCTTCTACAGAGAGAAAATTTCCCTATCATATGGGTTTTATAAGGAAGTCAGGTTAAATGGTCAATTATTTCTTCTCTTTACCCATTTTCAGACTGGTGAATTGGTTCTCTATCAACTTCCTATGGTCCCTGACAGATTTCTATTTTATTTATTTTTTATTTTTCTAAAGATTTTATTTATTTATTCATGAGAGATAGAGAGAGAGAGAGGCAGAGACGCAGGCAGAGGGAGAAGCAGGCTCCATGCAGGGAGCCCGACATGGGATTTGATCCCGGGTCTCCATGATCACGCCCTGGGCTGAAGGCAGCGCTAAACCACTGAGTCACCCAGGGATTTCCAGATTTATATTTTAGTATCATTACATGCTCCAGGATTATTTTTTTCACTTTTGAATATGTGAAACTCATTCAAATTTAGTTATCTTTTGGTAAAGAAAAATACTAAACCAAGACACTACCTGTAGTTGAAAATACAATAAAAGCATAAAATTAAAATCCTAGAGGAAGATTTGCCCAATATATTAAAGTGTAATTTGAGTTTAAGAACAAGCATTCCCCCGTTCTTATAATGCTAATAGTACTAAAACACCGGCAATACAATAGAATGATATAATTCTATCAAATTTTATTTCTAAATACCTACAAAATATTGTTTGCTTACTATGTGCCAAGGTATACTGCGAACACTTCACACGGTTTACCCTGTAATATATTCACAGTCTTATGAAGAGAGGGTTACTACCATTTTACCTTTGAGGATACCTAGTCTTGTCAAATGTCTGACTGACATTTAATTATAGAGTCATGCCCTGATTAACCTATGTCCCTAACATCCCTAGGGAATCTGTGAATGGCCCCAAAAGATCCACCGTCCTTCTGAACTTATCTGTGTCCATACACACTTTTCTGGAAGGACTTTGCAGTTTTAACCAAATTTGAAAGGAAACCATAATCTCTCACCTCTCTCCAAAAGTCAAGAATTGATGCAATATGTGAGTCGATCAAGAAGAGTATGAGGAAGACCTTGGGAATTGAGGATTGAGAATCTGGCCATTTTTATTTACACAAACATTCCATAGATTGGCCTGATATGAGCGGTACCACCTAATAGTTAGCCACCTTCCCTCAGATGTCTTTTTCCAATATACATGACTTCACATCTGAAAACTTATAGAAACTGAAATATATCTCCTACCTAAGTTTGAATATGTTTTTCTGGTGCCATATAAGAATTGGTCATAAACAAGGGCACCTGGGCGCTCAACCAGTTAAGTGTCCGACTCTTGCTTACAGCTCAGGTCATAATCTCAGAGTTCTAGGATCAAGTCCTGTGCATTGGGATCCTTGCTCATGGGGAATCTGCTTCTCTTTCTCTCTCTCCCTCTCCCTCTGGCCCTTCCCCTGCTCATTCTCTCTCTCTCTCTCTCTCTCTCTCTCTCATTCTCTCTCAAATAAATGAATCTTTTAAAAAATTAGTCATAAACATTATTTTGTACCCGATTCTTGAACTTTGAGTAGGTATACATTTGTCAATGCCATGAATATAAAAATCTATGCTGCATTTAATTATAAAAGAAATGCTTACAACTATTTCAGAAAACAATATCTCTGAGGAAAATGCCACCATCATTAAATAAAATATAAAGACTGGAAATAAATAATTGACAAGAGTGCCAGGAATGAACCTAAGACTAATTTTGCCCCCCCCATCCCTAACAATAAATTTCACAATAATTGTGGACACACAAACTGCCAGTGGTTTTCTCACATAACTTTTCTACATTACTCATATCGATATTAGTTTCAGGAATAAATAATATTGGTGCTTTTTGAGATATTTTTCACTGGATCTATTGGCTGTTTTAGGATAACTCTATGTCCTTCATCCTGGACTTTGCCGTTATTTATAGAACTAAATCACAACATCAGATATTTGCCATTGATAAAATTTCAAAGACACATTCTTCAACTTATTGATAGTTTTAATACTGGATTATAAGCACAGATCATTCTCTTATGGAAAACAACAACAATAATTTTTTTTTTTTTTTACAAAGCCTTTTTGCCCTGATGGGTATTCTATTTCATTTCTGCTTAATGGTACTTTTTATCACTCTGTTCATTAGGATAATCATCCTGGAACCATAAACACACTAAATGAAATGCTACAGGGGACAGATTACCAATATTTCTAATTAAAGATACTGTTGGCCATAAGCTAATTAGAGTAAGCAACATTTTAAGCATGGCACAGGACTATACAAATATAAATTACAAAGATTAAAAATAGTGTTAGTTGAAATTTTATCAGGCTATATAAACTATTTTACATTGAATTCAAGATAGTATTGGGTCAGATTTGTTTCAGTGAAGTTTTATTTTTTAAAAAATATCTGAAAAATATATAAATAATATTTACAAAATTTAAAAATCTAGTTACAGGTAAAGATCCCACTTGGAGGAATCAATATTTAGACCCAACAAGGAACAGACACTGCACATTGCATCTACAATTCCTTTTTTGTTGTTGTTGCTGTTCTTGCTCTGTAAGTTAGGTGGAGAATTGAAATATTACCTCGTTGATATAAGAAAGTTCAAACCTTCAAACCTTCACCTAAATAACTCAAGTGGAGATTTTGTTTCCCCTGCTTGAATTGATATATTTTGTTTTGTGATGAAGAGGTCATCACTAAGGTGCTGAGCTGTGTAACATTTAGCAAATGAATAGATCATCAACTCGTGCATTTATGTAAACAAGATAACTGGAGGAAAAAAATTTTCCTGTTTTATCTTGGGAATGCAATTCTATAATGCATTAGGTCTTAGGTTGGAAACTGGAAGTTAACCCTTTGGAAAACAGGAGAAGGGCAATCCTGGCTCCACAGGTCAGGTCAAAGAGCAGGTTTTGTTTATCAGGCTCATACTCTGTGGCCTCAAACACTGGCTCTAGAAAAGAGAAAACATGTTTCCTACGAAACAGTAGGAAGAACATATTTGTCTGAGGCTCAAGTTAGAGGCTTTTACAGAATCCTAAAGCAGAATTCAGAGATTTAACAGTAGACTCAGAACTATAAGGGAAGCGGGACACAAGTGGTTACTAGTAATTCTCAAGTTAGTAAGGAATTAAGGAATAACACTCTTAGAATCCTTTATGCCAATATATAGAAAACGGCACACACACGAATCAGAATTATTACTCTAAGACATGAAAGTATGTAAGTAATGTTAAAGGAAATGAGTATCACTGCCCGCTCCAGAGAGGGCTACTTAAAAAAAAAAAAAAAAAAAAAATATATATATATATATATATATATATATATATATATGGGGGCTATTTTCCTTGATTACTTTCCTATTTTATATATGCAGATTCATGCATGTGTATTTCACTTTAAGATTATAATGATCCCAACTGTTCTTTTTAAGACTATACCACGAACATATTTCAAAGTTAAGAAGGAATTAGTTTCTTGCTCTCTTTAAGCTGCAAGTATGCAATACAATGGCTAACATGAGATTTTCCCTCTCATGGGCATTGTTTAGTCTTTCCAAAGTACATGGAACCTGAGAGTTTAATCCAATAGTGTTTTTCCTGGTCCCTGTATGTGGCGTTAAAAGTACCTATAGGTTCTTCTCAAGGCTGTGGGAAGCAAGGGGGTGAGGGGGTATTGCCCTAGGAATGCTGGGGAGATCCACTCATCACTGAGACCTCATTAGGCAGTAAAGCCCCCTAATTTCTTTGCCTCATGATCTCCTGAGAGGCACCTTGCGAGGACCTAGGATCTTCTTCCTCTCTCAAAGAATGGTAGACAGATGGTACTTTGACCTGAAAAACTTAAAGATTTTCTCTGCAAATGTTGTCCTCTTCTCCAGTTCGGTATTCCAGAAGTGAATTTGCAAAGAGAGGAGGTAATGGAAGCAGATTCAAGATATAGTCTTCCCATCATACCTGACCTAGATTTTAGAAAGCCAGATTTCTTACACGTCAGAGGAAAATTAAATGAAAAAACTCCAAAAGAGAAAATGGCTCATTAGATATAAAATTTCTTCAAAGTAAATGACCTATCAGGAATAATTCCAGCAGAGGAGTGGGGGAGAGGCGATAGATATTCGTTGGAACAGATAAAACCAAATATTTGAATTTTCAAAGTAGGAAAACCAATACATTCAGGAAACTATATTCTGAGGAAACTATTTATCTTCCGAAAACTCCTAGACCCACATTTAAATATGTAATGTGTAAGCACTTAGAGGAGCACATAGGGATCAAAGAAGCCAAAACTGGCTTAGTGAACACAAGGCAGGATAAATTCCTTCCTCTCTTCTGCTCTTTTTTTTTTTTCTCTTTCTTTTCTTCTCCTTCTCCTTCAATAACAGTAATAATAAATATATTTTTGGTAGACACATGCAAATTAAAATAAAAATAGCAATTTTAGTTATTGTCAATAAAATGGTTAAATATTAGCTGAAAACTCATTGAACAAAAATATATCAAAGTTGGTTGAAAAGAGATATTGCAAGATTACTGTGAATAAAATAAGTGTAATATATTGAATTCTAAAGACAGGTAGCACAGTGCTATTAAGGGAAATGTGTTGAAAGACATGAAACGAATGAGAAATATTTACGACTTCCTGCATTTAAGTTACAAAAAGTCAATCACCTGAGTATGGGAGAGGGAAAACATGGTTTGACAACAGTTCAGTAAGAGAGAAAAGAAAAAAAAGCACTCTATGGATTATAGTTTCCCCTCAACTGTGTATAGATCAATGGGGAGGTGGTTAACACAGACCACCTCCCCATTATTATTGCAGTCTAAACAGGGGTGTTGATGGTGTTTCTTTTTACTCCTCCAGCTCAACTACTTTTGGGAAATACTCTCATGAATAAATAAATAAAATCTTAAAAAAAAAAAAAAAAAGTAAATTCATGGTTGCAAGGTACCGTTCCCAGGCCCCTCTTTTAGAATGTGGATTAGCTTTCTCCTAAGTGCTCACATAGTCCCTGTATTTGCCTGTACTGTGTATTTTCTACACAGTCCTACACATGTCTTTTTAAAACATATGTCTTCATATCTTTTTAATTTAAATACAATTAATTAACCTATAATGTATTTTTGGTTTCAGAGGTAGAGGTCAGTGATTCATCAGTCTTCTACAACACCCAGTGATCATTCCATCACGTGCCCTCCTTACTGCCTATCACCCAGTTACCCCATCCTGCTACCCCCTCCCCTCCAGCAACCCTCAGTTTGTTTCCTATGATTAAGAGTCTCCTGTGGTTTGAACCCCTCTCTGATTTCATCTTGTTTTATTTTAATCTTTAAGCAATTTGAGTACTGAGAATGTCTCATGTTATGCTACTGAATCTCCAGTGTTTTGAATCATTCATTCATTCGTTCAGTATATAGTTTGGAGTAGCCACCATATGTTAGGACCCCAAACAAGATCTCTAATAGAGTACATACTATGTTTTCAATAAATATTTAATGCATGAAAAAGTGTGAAAAAAATTTCTTTTTTATTTTAAAATCAACCTCGGTTCATAAAAGGCTACATTTAAAATAAAATGCTATGAAGAAGTGAATACTTGGTCTTTTTGAATTTATACTCATCAGGGTTCATCAGATTCAATAATTTTGATCAATACCCAGATGCCGACACTCTGACTAAATTTATTCCATTACACAATATTAAAAGCATCATTCTAGATTCAATTAATCCTATTCACACATAGTGATAAGGAGCAGTCAAGCCATTAAAATGAAAGTGAAACCCCAGAGGCAAAATAAAAATCTACTAGGATCATCTGCATAATTAAACTTATATCACCTCTAAAACAACAAAACATGTAAAGGGTGCATTCAGTGCTTAGTTCTAAAGTAATCTTGAGTTAGTTAGGGACACATAAATATCCTATTAAAATTAATTATAGTACTAACCGATTTAATGCTATATGAAAAACCACAATTGTTTCAGCACTTACCATGGCATAACGATGCCTCTCAGTTACAGTCAACGAAGCCAACATACACGTACAACCCACTAAATCCATTTTGTTAAACTTTAAGGTATTTATAATTAGTCAGAGTCATCTCTTACACAGTAAAATAAGATCAGTATACTTGAATAATTAAGTTTATTTTTCTGTAATCTTCCACTAAGGGTAGGAATTAGATTAAATAAACTACATGCCTTCTTTAAATCTACAATCTAGGATAATATGAATACACTTGAACTACTTTGACCCAAATGTCTCCACATTTTAGAAAAAAATATTTCGTAAGATATCATTTTTAGAATTTTCTTTTGGAGAACCCTAATGTCCTGCAAAATATTTAAGATTGGTTTATGGTGGGAGGAGAGGTCCAAAAAATTAGAAAATATTAGATTTTTAAAATTAGTTTATTGAATGAATTTTCAGATCCTTATGATCCTGACATATTGCTGATTGTCAAGTAGGATAAAAGAGAGTATAGTCTCCATTCAAATATAGAATTTTTTTTAACATACCACAAGTTCTCCACAAAACTCAATTAGGTACACTGCTTATCTGTAAAATTTCTAAATAACAGATATTGAATATAAATCTTTTATAATACTCAATTTCTTTAGATCATAGTAAACTTGAGCTGAACTTCAATGGATATGGTTTTGTGATTTAGACCAGAAGTCAATAAACATTTTCTATAAATATCAGATAGTAAATATTTTTTGTTATTTTCTGTTAACAACACCTCAACACCTCAACTCTGTTGTTGTATCATGAAAACAACAATAGACCCTAATAAATAAGTGAGAATGATTATGTTTGAGTAAAACTTGTTTTTGAAAAGAAGCAGTGGACAATGGTTTGCCAATCTATATTTTAGACGCTGCAAACTGATTCCAAAAGAAAAGTTTAAATCTGCTGTGAGAAACTGCATTAAATAAGCTCTATTTTGATATCTAAGAATAAATTAATTATGAATTATTTAATTATTATTTAATTAACTATTAAATTCAGAATTCTGGCTTTAAAATATCATTTTAAATCTATCAATCTCAACACTGTAGTGTTCTGCTGAAAGAAGGATCTTTTCCTTCAAATGTGGGGCATCCTATTGTTGAGCTATCATTCTTTTCTTAATTTAATAAAGAACAGGTGGCAAAGTTCTACATGAAATGTTAATATATTCTAAGTTTGACGTATACAAATTTTGAGAATACCCATTATGTTCTTAAACATCATATTAAAAAAAAGAAACATTCCTGCCACAAATTTTTATTTCACAAACATGGGGATTTTTATTTTAGCTCATTTGGCAAGTGTTTACACTTCAAACTCTTTAATTTTTTTAAAAAAAAGTATGAAATGATGTCATATTGTTTCACGAACCATTTGGAAAGATTTTTTTTGCATTTGGCTTCAGTTATTTATCTATTTTTATCCAGGACTCTTTCCCTGAATCATTTTCAGCTCTTATCCAAACAGCATGCTTTTATCCTGGAAGGTGGAAAAATATAATAGTACTTCAGTTCTCTAAGGCACTCCCCTCCTGTGGTACTGACATCCTAAATTGAGAGCTTCCACTGGAAGTGTTTAAGATTTTGTACCAAAGATAGGACAAGACACAGCAGTTAGTCCTAGAGAAGGGCAAGTGAGCAGTGTGGTAGTAAGTGGGTTAATAGGAAAAGTAGGGCACTGAGGATCATCCTTCAAAATAGAGCAATCTCATCAAGCTGACAGGTGGCATCAAAATTCTGACAATTGGGCTGTTGCTGCCAATACCTGCAGCTGTTCTCACTGCCCCGATTCTGCAGTCACCTGTTGCTCCACAAATGAGACAGATGTTAAACAGAAACCTATACTCTTCTTGAAAACTTACTCAAACCAACTTTTACCCATTAATTACCTTCTATGACAAAAGATAAAGAATAATTTCTAATCATTTAAATTGGGACCATTTACATTTTTGTGAGCGCTCACTTAAGAGACCTGAAACACTGTATCACTTACAACTCTAGAATAGTATCCTTATAGACATTCAATAAGCAAACATACTAAGAAATTAAAATATATTGTCCATCAAATGGAGCACTTAAACATATTGACTGAACTAATTGTTAAAATGTGGTATTTTTCTTTATTTTAGAAGATCGTTATGAATCATCTCTAATAAATAGGGACTTTTTGAGATTTGAGTATAAAGATTCACATACTTGAAAAAAATGTCAAATGCAGAAAATATTTTTAGAAAAAAAATACTAAATCTTGGCACCTCAGTGACTCAGTGGGTTAAGCGTCATGAACCTGGGGTCGTGGGATGGAGACCCAAGTCAGGCTCCCTCTCCCTCTGTCCCTCCCCTCTTGCTTTTGCTCTCTTGCTCTCTCCCTCTCACATAAGTAAATACATTAAAAAAGAAAAAAATGCTAAATCCATCTGTTACTAATTTTATTATATGGGAAAAATATATTTTATTTGTCTGCTTTTCCTTCTCCAAACAAATTTGAATTGCCAAATGGAACAAAAATAATTATTTTGCATAGAAAATAGCTATAAACATATTAATATTTTAAATCACCACCTGGAAAAAGAACTTCATCACCAAAATTACTTTAAAAATGAATAAGAAAATAATTCATCCCTTCTCTATAATTATAGGAAGCTTATAACAATAGATACTAAATTACATTTTACTAAATTGACCTAAGGCATGAAATGCTGGCAAAGTACGTCCACTCTGCAATAAAATACATTTACAAGTTGTTCAGTATAAAATTTGTTGTTTTTTAAACATTTCATATAATGTTAAAAATGAGATATAGTCTCATAACTAATGCCTTACATGGTAAAAGTTAACTTTTATTAATTCTCCAACATCTGCCTCTTCATAAATAAGAAATACCAACATTAAAAAAAAGATGTTAAAGATTTAAAAATCAACACTGCTTAAAATTTCATAACTTAATAATATCAAGATTTCATTATTTTCAGTTTCCCAAAGGAGAGTTGCTATTCTGTAAAATGAAAAATGTGCTAGACAAAGAAATGTCGTTAAGTCAGGTCTGCATAAACACAGACAGTATGCCATTAGCAGTTTCATAAAACACTGAAAGTTTTTCATAAAAGTCTATAGTATATTACTCAATATGTGATTTCTGAATATCTAGAATGGAGGACTGATTTCGAAAGTACAAGATGAAAACTCACTATGAAAAACCTAAATATCCTTTTTTTTGTCCATTTTCATAAGTCTATTCAGTTGGTAGACAGAATGCCTAGATATCGTACAAAGGGGTTTCAGTGGGAAATTCAACATTTTTGTCATGTGATATCTTCTCATACAAAATTGAAGAATGGAAAGGGGAAAACACATCAGAAACACATGGAACTACTCAAAATTACACATGCCAGGGACACCTTGTTGGGGGATGAGGCCTATGGTGATGGAGGAATGAAAACACACATGGACGTAGGTATTGAAAAGCCTTTTCACCTGGACCTTCAATAACTCATCCATCCACTAGCTTATTGTGGCATCCCACAAAGTCAAGTCCCAGATCCTCTTTGAGTATACAAGTCATTCAATAATGTGGATGAAAATATAAAACACGCTGGATCCCAGCTTTCGTAATATCATAACTAGTCAGATATACCTTTGAGGAAGATTCACAGAAATGGGCACTTAAAATCGAAGTTGTGGAGAATTTTTACTGGAAGCCATATGAGATATACAGAAAAACAAGCTAAGTTAAAACTAGACAGGTAGATAAGAGGTCAAAATGTGGATATTTTACACCTGGGTCATAATTACTAATAAAGTGTGTGTAGCAGACACTTTCCTCTGCACTTTGCAAATATACTAGCTCATTTATTCCTCACAACATCTCTATGAGCTAGGTGTTATAATTATCCGCATTTTACAGATAACAGTAGTTCAGAGAGGTTAAGTCACTTGCCCAAGGCCATAAGGTGGCAGGTCCAAAATTTGGACCGAGGCAATTTTTCCATCAAATCCACACTCTTAATCACAAGGAGGTGTGGTATTTATTTGTACTCAGCCTGGCCACTCTTCTCGGGCCTATTTCCAAGTACAAAAATAAGTTGTACACTTGAGAATATGAGGCCAAAAAGAAAGTAAATAATGAATAAATAAATAAATAAATAATAAATAAATAAATAAATAAATAAATAAATAAATAAATAAATGTAAGGAAAAAAGAAAAAGAAAAGAAAATATGAGGCCAGTGTAAACCTTAGAGAGTCAGCTAATGCCATAATCGAGAATCAAATAATATTGAAAGATTGACTTTAACCTCTAAGGTTAAAAATTACTAGAGTTGATGTGAAGTCCTAAGTTTAACTGCCTAAAAGACATCTACTTCCAGCCTATAGGATTAGGCTTCCTATCATAACTAGAAAACTAGACCACTATTATTTTCAGGCAGTGAGATACCATGAACCTTGAAAAAAGGAATCAAACAAGATAAGTCTTAGGATTGTCCAAGTTTTCTGCCTAGAAATACTTTTCAGAGGATTAAGAAACACAGTAGTTGTGCTCAACTGAAAAGACAGATATCATATATTTTTAGCACCAGGTAAGGTAGAGGTTGTTGGGTTTTGCAGGAGAGAATAGAGGAAAGGAGGAGCTTCACACAGACAGGGCTCCAGCTATCTGCATAAAGGCCTCCTGAGACTTCAGATGCATATTAAGTTGTCCATGCATAGGGTGAGACTCCACAGGGCCAGGTGAAGAATCCCAATCAGGAAACACAAAGTGAAAGACTACTGGTACACACAAATAAATAAACTGCCCACCAGTGCAGAGCACAACATACTTTAAAGAAATACAATAAATCCATATGTGTATCCATGTAGCAGTCACAAAATTCTGAGCCAACCCAAAACAAGCTAAATATGAAGAAGTAGAAAAATAAGATAACAGAAACAAGCTGCAAAATGGAAAAACAAACAAGAAAAAAACAAACAAAAAAAGAAATTACTTGAAAAAGACAAAAAAAAAAAAAAAAACACTCCAATTATAAATAAATTCCAGGATTTTAAGAAAAGATGGACATAATGAGCAGAGAAATAGGGACAAAAATCAAACAAACCCCTAAAACCAAAATCCACAATATTCAAAATAGAAAACCTACCAGAAGGTTTTAACAGTAGATTAGAAACTGAGGAAGAGAACACTAAATTTAAAGTCATAGCAATAAAACTCAAACTGAAAAGAGTGAAAAAAAAAGAGGCTAAAATAAAAGATGAAAGACACAGTGACCTGTGGGAGAATATCAAGCTACGTAATATTTGTAAATTAGAGTTCCAGATTTTTGAAGTGGAGAAGGAAAAAAATATTTGAATTAAAAAAATGGAAGAAAAAATTCCAGATTTAATGAAAAGTAAGTCCACAAATCCAAAAACCTTAAAGAATACAAAGTAGGATAAACACAGAGATAATTATACTTAGGCATATCATAACCAAATGGCTTAAAAAAATAATAAATAAAATCTCCTTAAAACTCTCTGAGAAGATGAGATATATCACACATACAGGAAAATAAGCATAAAGGTAACTTATCAGAAACAATGTAAGGCACAAGTCAATAGGATAACATTAAAGTGATGAAAGACAATGTAAGAGGAAAAAGGCACTCTACAATAATATATATATTTAAGACTTCATTTATTTGAGAGAGAGAGAGAGAGAGAGAGAGCCAAGCAGGAGGAGGAGCAGAAGGAGAGGGAGAAGCCGATTCCCCACTGAGCAGGAGCCCCAGGTGGGGCTGGATCCCAGGAACCTGGGACCATGACCTGAGCTGAAGGCAGACACTTAACTGACTGAGCCACCCAGGGGCCCCTGAAAATATCTTTTAAAATGAAGGTAAAATAGAGCAATTTTCAAAAGAAGACAGAAATAGGGAGAGAGAGGAAGAGAAAGAGAGAAAGAAAGAAGGAAAGAAGGGAAGACAGAAGGAAGGGAAAAGGAAAGGGTCATCAGGAGACTTGTGCTACAAGAAATGTTAAAAAAAAAAAAAATGTGTCCTTCAGGCTGAAGGAATAAGTTACCACACTGAAACAGATACACTCACAAAAAGATGAAGTTATGAAGAACTGATTAAATATGTGGGTATATATAAAATACTTTTTCCCACAATTTTTTTCTGTACAAAATAAGAATGACAACAAAATATTGTCTGGTCTATAGCAATTGAGCAATTAAATATTATACAATAGCACAAAGGGGTAAATAGAAGTATATTGTTGTTAAGTTCTTACAGTACATATGCAAGGGCATAATTTTACTTGAATGTACTAAATAAGTTAAAAATGCATATTGTAAATTAGAAAGCAACCATGGTGGGGTGGAGGAAGACAAAGAGGATGTATAACTAATAAGCTAACAGAGGAGGTAAAATGGCCACAAAATATAATAAATGATATTGAAGAGAGGAAAGAGACAATAGAAAAAAATAGAAAATAGGAGTATGGTAGATATATACTACACATCAATATTTAGGGTTTTTTTAATTTTTTTTTAAGATTTTATTTATTTATTTACAAGAGACACACAGAGAGAGAGAGAGAGAGAGAGAGAGAGAGAGTCAGAGACACAGGCAGAGGGAGAAGCAGGCTCCATGCAGGGAGCCCGACGTGGGACTCGATCTTGGGACTCCAGGATCACGCCCTGGGCTGAAGGCAGGCACTAAAGCGCTGAGCCACCCAGGGATCCCCCAATATTTAGTTTAAATGTAAATTGGGACAACTTAAAAACTAAAAACTTAAAACCTAATATTACCTAAAACACACTTGAAATATAAAGACATATTGGTTGAAACGATAGCATGGAAAGAGCTAGAGTGGCCATAGTGATATCAGACAAAATAAGCTTTAAGACAAGAAATACTGAAAGGGATTAGAAAAAGACATTTAACCATTACAACAAAGACAATTTATCAAGAAGCTAACAACATTAAATGTGTATATATATATATATATATATATATATACTATTCAATTTACATTGCTGAAAAATGTTAAAGGAGATGTAAATAAATGAAGTGATTACCAGTTGATAAGTTGGCAGACACAACGCTGTTAAGATTTCAATTCTTCCCAAATTGCTTTATGCATTTAACACAACCCTAATCAAAATCCTAACTGGTTATGCTGTAGAAATTGGCAAGTTTATTTTATTTTACTTTTGAAAGTAATGACTGTTTGTTTGTTTGTTTGTTTTTAGAGAGAGAACTAGAATTACTGTTAGGGAAAGAGAAAACTTGAAATCTTGCAGCTGCCCTAAAACAGAAGGTTCACGCGTCAGAGACTGTTTGATGCTGCACTGATTTCCCCCTACGCCTTCATCAACAGAATCTCAATCTCATTGGGTAGAGCTACGTGCCTGGGTATAAAAATTATTTTCTCAAATCCCATTTTGGGAAAGGCCAACGAGACAGAAGCATAAATCTAGGGGCACGACTTTAAGGAAAGTCCTTAAGAGGGCAAGTAGACCTCATGGACCTGTATGATCCTCTCCCTTCCCTCCATCCGGAGTGCTCACGTGGAGCCTTTGTCACCAACATGAACTAAAGGCAGAGTCTTTAGGTAGGGAAGCTTCGAGGTGCTGAGTGTACACCAAGCCATCTACCCAATTACTTATTTTGTGGGGAAGAAAAATCTGGACAAGTCCACGGTTTGTGTGTGTGTTGTTGTTCTACGCAGGAAAAGCACAAAGCCTCAAAATGCTACTAGGTAGTAAGAGATCATGGGAGCTCATTCCCAAGGGTTATTCCTTTAAACTCTAGGTGAGTGTGGCTGAGCTTTTTTCAATACTAATCGCATTCACCTCTTTCTTCGTTGTGACGGGAATTTGGCCTCAGGAAGTTCAACTATTTTACCTCAGTGTGGTAACATGTCTTCTGGAAACTACCAGGAAAGTAGAAGGCATATTTTCGTGGATGCAGTTTTCTAAAGGTCACATGGAACTTCCAGGTATTACAGATTTTGAAAGATGAATGACAACCGTTTAGGTGATTATCAAGTCGTTTTCAAAGGACTTGTGTAGCACACAGAATGGTTTCTAAATAATAGCATCTGTAATATTCGTTGATGGCCTCTTCAGAATTTGATATTCAGCATTTTATGAGCGTTACCAATGAAAGGGAATTTTTTAAGATAAAGCTGAATACAGAAAAAAGTAAGGGAGTTACCACAAATGACTATTCCTATTATAATTTGAAATTCTGTTAATTCCTTAATAAGCCAAATCATTATTTTGGGATACTGCATTCCATACATTTTCAAACCACCCAGCACCCTCTAACAGCAGATATGGCCCAGTGATTTATATTTTTAATGGACGGTCTAACCAGACATTTCAATGACTCTAAACATAGCAATATTTTGACATTCAGGGCCAGAGAGCAAGGGTTCTGTACTTGCTTCCAGTTGAAAGCAAAGAGGTTCTCAAGAGCTGTCAGCCTTTTTCCTTTATGTTCTGAAAGCTGCCTGAACTTGTCAGTTTGCTTTCGCTGTACTTTTATTGAAATAATGCAAGAAAAAAAAGTTATTACAGTGGTCAACACCTTTACATTTCTTTGAAACAAGGTAGAGATGTCACAGGACCACAGCATGTCAGAATCGGAAAAGTGTTTGGTTATTGTTAAGTTCAGTATTTCTGTTTTATTTATTAGGAAAGCTGTAGAGGCCACAGGACCTCTCAAAGTCATACATGGAGGCAGTAACAGAGCAGATCTAAAAATATCATGTGATACTTGCAGGCCACTGGTCGTTTGCTCATAACAAGCAAACAGAAAAAGCAATTTTTTAATATAATCCTCCCTATTTATTGTCACTAATTGTAAATTCTAGTCATTTTTTAAATCTTTAAAACAAAAGATTAGAAGCAAGAGTAGTTAATAATAACTTCAATTTTATTTATTTATTCAACTTCAATTTTATATAGAATTTTATGATTCACAAATACGTCTTATAAAATAAGTTTCCAATATTTCGTTTTCTTATATTGGTAGCTTCAGAAAGAAAAAAAATATTAAATTTTATATTTAAAATCTAAGGTAAGAAATAATGGAAAGTTTCTCCCGTTATCTTTGCTCTCTTACTAACATAGTAACCAGATAAAGGACTTCCCAGGAAAATGGATAGAATCACATAAAATATTTTTTTCTATTTGTTCAGGGCTGACAACGCACGATGTCTGAATATTGAAATAATCATTCTTTTCTCCTTTGCAGTCAGACTTACATTGTGCAGTGGTGACATGATCAGACAAGCAGCTCTCAGATGACATGTGACAATACTACATTCAATCTTAGCAAGAGGCTCTGCAATTTCACACTTGCGGTAGGCTGGATTATTAACCCAATTGTATTTTTTGGAGGTTAAGAGAAACTTTACATTTGCAGAACACCATCCTTCAGAGACCAGGAGGTAGAATTTTGTTATCTCAACAGAATGTTATGGAAGCAAATGATCAGTTAGTTAGTTATTAAATTTTAGCAGACGGTTGGAGGGTTTTGAAGGAAGTAGATATGACTCCCTAAAAATGGACCCTGAGTTCTTCACTTTGATCCTCAGAAATGTGTGAAACCTGAGACTTTCATTGAGCACACCTGTCAGGTAAAATATGACCAGTGTACCAGTTCCAGGCTCTTGGTTCTACATGGAATATATATATATTCATTCCGGCTATTGCTCTTCCAAAGTGTGAAAAGAACTAAACTGAAACTAGGTGAGAATCAAGTTTGTAAAAGTGAAACCATTTCCATTACAGTGGATTTCAAATGTATTGGACACTTTACAAAATTATAATAAATTCCATTTATGATACATCAAAGCCTATCCTTGATGCTAAGCATATCTGTATCTTTTATATCTGTGGCTGTTTTAGATCATCCAATTTCAAATGTTCATCACACTCAGAAGAACATAACTTTTAAACCTTTTTTTTTTTTTTTGATTTCTGGAAAGTACATGTTATTTCAACTGGATGGAATACGGAAAATTCACAAAATCTAGATCTTACATAAATTTACCAAAGTATAAACCAGGCCATAGATGATTTAATCTTTATGAAAATAGAGTAAAATTTAGAACTGCAAGACTTCTGTTCTGACTCTGCCATTTACTAGAGGTGTCGTGTAAGGCGATACACAAAAACCATGAATTAGGATGTTTCCTGTTCTGTACCATGGCGATAATACTTTCTAAATGGGTTTTTGCAGAAATTAAACAAATTAAAGGGATCATATAATCTGTAAGAATGCCATATCAATATTAATTTGATATTAATACATAAAAAAATGAACACTGTGACTCCTCACTACAAGTAGCCCACAGATAAGTCATCTCCCATGTGTTCTCAGGTAAAATATAGATTAATTCCTGAATACATTCAGTGTACAATGTTCAGACACACTTTATTTTTCTTCCTAAAAATAGGCTGAATGATATGTAATCAAATAGATCATCCATTCGATTGTCCAAGGATAAATGTCTTAGTAGTGAATTCACTTAGTAGTGAATAGATCACATTAGAGGTAGTGTTCTATGATACATAATTCTCCTTTAGCAGTTTAAGAAAAAAAGATTATGTCAGTGCACTGACAATAGCAGATTTCCCCACAGAAATGTATATTCTCCATGTTACCAGAAGGAATTCCAAGGAATATGAGTCAAAACGTTTAAAATTGTCAGTTTGATTTCTCTCTCAAGTTATGTCTTTTCCCAAGCTAACTTGTGATCTACCCCTTGAATGCATGTCTACACTCATTTTATTATCAGAAATACTTTATCATTGAGCAAAAGTTAACTTGTATTTTGTTCCAAATGTAGGATATTACACTCATCTACTGGTTCAAAATAAGCTTGTCTTTGCTTCCACAAATGGAGATTAGGACTACATTAATTTATATAAGAGGGAACTAGTGGGGGTGAGCATGCTTTGAGGACATCAAGCTTGGATCTTAGCTACATTATTCCAAAAATAAGTCCCTTCACTAAGTCTGTGTTTTACTTAGCTCAAGAGGAATATCAAGAAAAAATGGATAAACAAGAATTGAAAAGACTGTACATAACTGGTGATGTCACCCGAAATCTACAATCCAGGGAATTACATCACTAGGAGACTTCTACTCAATTTCTCAGAACATAGAATCTGCTCCATTTCTCTCATCATCTTCCCCTTTGTCTATTCTTTCCTTCCTCCATTATCACATTCATGTCCTTTGATTTGCAATCTTCTCTACCAAAGGCATTAAAATGGACCTAATCTTTTGGTTTTGTTTCATACATAGGGATAAAGACTTGTATTTCCTCATATTAAAAAAAAAAAAAAAGGAGAGATGAGTTAGGCCTTTCATATTCTAAGAAAAGGAAATGGGAGAGACACAGAAAGGGAGAAAGATAAAAAGAGGGAGAGAGAATCTTATTTCATAAAGGGAGAAAACCCATTTGACAAGTACTGCTTCTGCTGTGGCCATGCACAGATTCGAGTTATATTTTTGGCATTTTATTTTTAATATAAAGGTCAGGAAAAGGCCAGCAGGTATTTAAGGAAAAGACATATTATAAAATAAACAGGCAGGTGAAAAAAAAAGGAAACAAAAACATACACAGAAAAAATAAAAGCTCATAGAAAAGAAAAAATCTGGAAAAAAATTATAATTTATATTACAGAAAAAATTCTACATCCATTTAAAAGACATGGTGTATATAAGCCAGGATACAGCACAGCTCAAGAAAGAGGTCCTATAAATTAATGTATGAGGATATAAGCAAAAATTAAGTAGAAAGTTGAGAGATAAAGTTGAGGAACAGAACCAACCCAACAAGCAAAGGGATGGATAATAGGAAAGCAAAGAACCTTGGAGGTCATGTCAATGGTCAAATACCTAAAGGAGTGTCAGCAAATGGGAGCAAAGGATATGAGGGGATGAATTTTATCAAATAAATATTTTAGAGCCTTTCCCTAAACAGAAAGACATGTGTACCCAGATCAAAAATACCCACTGTGGAAAAACTGATGGAATGAAAAAAAGATCCATTGCACATTATCATATATTCAAGAAAAGATCCTAAATGTTTTCTGGGGTAAGACGTTGCAAAATAGGCCTTCCAAGAAAAAGGACAAGGGATAATAACACTGAACCTTTAATAGTGACATTGTAAACTGAAAAAAAATATTAGAAAATTCTGAAGAAGAAAAGTATTTCTCACTTAAAATTTTATACCTAGTCAATATAACAGCCAAATATTTTACTGAATAAAGACATTTTCAAATATACAATATATTTTCAAATATACAATGCCTGAACATTTTTACCTTCTACTCATCCCTTCTCAGAAGTTATTTGAGAATATTTTCTTCCAAAATGAAGAAGTAAATAAGGAGCAATAATATGTGGGATTCGGGAAAAAATGCAGAAGGAAGCAAAAGGAATCATTAGGCTGTTTATCAAAAGAGAATGATAAAGGTAAAGAAAGTAAAAAAGTGACATACTCATAAAGGAGATATCTAGGGTGAAGGAATGGGATTGTGTATATTTAAAGATCTCACAGTAGGGTTGAAGAATTTGGGAAGGAATTTATGACAGAAACCTCAAAAACTAAAACTGTGAAACAAAGCAATCAAAGTATCATGCAAAAATTGAAGTCCTTAGATTTTATCGCATGGCTAAACTAAACAATGCTTTGCATAGGTATAAAAATAAAGACACTAAATACTGACTTACTTAAAAATTGAGAAATACACCATATGCAAAAATTAACTTAAAATGGATTAAAATTTTTCACGTAGGACCTACTGCCATAAAACACCTATAGGAAAATTTAGGGAGTAAGTTTCTTGAGATCAGTGTTGGCAAAGATGTTTTGAATTTGACCCTAACAGCAAAGGCAACAAACGCAAAAATAAGTAAGTGGGACTCCATAAAACTAAAAAGCTTCTGCCCAGCAAAGGAAACTATCAACAAAATGCGAAGGCAACTTAGTGAATGGGGTAAAATATTTGCAAATCAGATATATGATAATGGCTTAATATCCAAAATATATAAAGAATTTATACAACTCAATACCAAAAATCTAAAACAAGAACAAAACCAGATTAAAAATGGGCACAGAATCAGAATGAATAGACATCTTTCCAAAGAAGAAATACAATAGATCAATGAAAAAAAATGCTGAACATCAGAGAAATGCAAATCGAAATCATAAGATCTTACTTCAGACCTCGTAGAACGACTATTATGAAAAAAGATAAGAAATAACAAGTGTTGGTGAGGATGTGGAGAAAAGGGAACCTTTGTGCAGTTAGTGAGAACATAAACTGTGCAGCCACTATGGAACATGGTGTGGAGATTCTTCAAAAAATGTTTTAAAAGTTTTAAACAATAGGACTACCTATGATCCTCTAATTCCACATCTAGGTATTTATCAAACAAAACAGAACAAAAAACAAAATAAACAAAACAACCACAAACCCAAAACTAACTTGAAAGATCTCTGTACCCCATGTTTACTGCAGCATTATTTACAGTGGCCCAGATATGGAAACACCTTACATGTCCATCAACAGAAAAAAAAAAAAGAGTATAAATTGAGAAATTAAATAAAATGAGAAGAACGAAGTGAGGATGGAGTGTGTTGAGTGTTGGTTATGGAAAGATGGGCAATCACGTCCTTTCTTAAGAAGACATCAATTCAACATTCACAACATAGTATAAACCCAGTATTTGTAAATACATTTGACCCTTGAACAGTGTGGGGGGTAAGGACACCAACTCCCTGTAGTCAAAAATCTGCATATAACTTTTGAATCTTAAAAAAAAAAAACTCATTTGCTTACTGTTGACCAGAAGCCCTACTGGTAATGCAATGTGCACATATTGCATATTGTTATATTGTCATATACTGTTGTATGTTATATACACAGTATTCTATTGATAAAGTAAGCTAGAGAAAAGAAAATGTGATTAAGAAAAACATATGAAAGAGAAAATGCACTGAAGATAAGGAATACGGTATGCACGGATAAGTATTTGTTGACTCAAACTGAATTAACAGCATCATTATTTCTATTTTCATTAGATGGTTAGTATATGGAAGGCATAAACTGAATTTTAGTTATTATCACTCAATATTTTTTTTACCAAGTTACACTTAGAGCAATGGAGTGGTTTGTTGTTATTACCATTGTTTTAATTAAACTGGATAAGTGTGGCATGTTTTTCTGAGATAGTTTTGAAAAATCATTAATTCAAGTGGTTACTTGCCCTTGGCAAAAAAATAAAAAATAAAAAAGCATGCAATGCTTCCCCAAGGTGATTAGTGTTTTTTTTTTTCCCTTGGTGGGGGGGGGATGTCATTTTAATAAGCTGGATAATTGTTAACTAATTATTTTAAATGATGACTGTGTATTGGCAAGGATTGGATGTTTAAGGGTATTGAGTTTAACCCATAACAGGAGACTGCTACTTTGGAGATTATACAATAACTGCCAGTATCCGTTTACTGCATGTAATAAGCACTGATGGGAATTAAATCTGCATTTTCGAGATGCTAAAAACAGATCGTTTCCTTCAACGAGAAGTGTTGAAACAGCATTTAGCACGCTAGAGAAGACCCTGGCTATCCTTGTTTTACGGCTCTATCGGCCACTCGATAGCTGATGGGACTCATGCACTCCCAGGATCAGTTGTCTCAAAGGCATGGTTCTGCGGATCTTAAAATCACAGTGGCCAAATTGTGGAGCATGCTTTCTGTGGTTACCCAAATTTTCACTTTTCCCTTGAAGGTGTGGGATTTAGGGTAATGGCCAATGGCAGTAAAACAGTATGTGTGTTGGACTATCACGTTGTCTCACCCGTGAACGACTACATCACCGTGTTGGGGCCATGCAAGAGTAGAAGAGCAGCATACAGTGTAGAGGAAAACAGAGTTTAACCTCCCAGCTTTGGAAAACTTCTAACACATTGTTATATCCTAATTCATATCAGAGAGAATAATATTCCCTCATTTTCAGAGGTTAAAAGACAGTAACTCAAGCTCTTAGTTTCCTGTTTGGGGTTGTCTTCTTTAGTTTTAAGAGGGCATTTTATATTGCTGATTTCCAAAAAAAAAAAAAAAAAAAAAAAAAAAAAGAACTAACCTCCTAATGCAGTGATTTAATCGGATTCCCTAAGGCAGTAATCATTTCTGTCAAAAAAAATAGTAATAATGGGAAATCCAAAATGCTACATAATCACATAAAAACATAAATTGGATATTCTGAGTCGAGGTAATAAAGTTAAATAAAGAAGAAGAAAATGATTGCACATTAAAACTAGGGGGAAAAAAAGGGACGCCCAGGTGGCTCAGTGGTTGAGGGTCTGCCTTGGCTCAGGGCTGATCCGGAGTCCCAGAATGGAGTCTTGCATCGGGCTCCCTGCAGGGAGCCTGCTTCTCCTCCCCCTGCCTGTGTCTCTGCCTCTCTCCCTCTCTGTGTCCCTCATGAATGGATAAATAAATAAAACTTAAAAAAAAAAAAAAAAAACCTGGGGTGGGGGCGGGGAGCCAACTGAATGTGTGTGTGTGTGTGTGTGTGTGTGTGTGTGTGTGTGTGTGTGTATCTAGAAAGGGAGCTAGAGACCAGGTCCACAAGCAGGAATCTCACTGCAGACAAAATCCATGATCCTTTTCTTCTCCTGGTGAGTTCTTTATGAAAGAACTTTAGGAGAAACTAATTATTTGAGAATTCACTTCGCTTGAGGATGTCGTGGTTTTCACACCATTGGCAGGCCTTTCGAATCTTCGAGCTCTTTTGCCGCCGGATAATCCATAGCAGGAGCTAGGTAGGTCCCCTCGGCTGCGGGGCCGGGCTGCACGGTGGCCAGGCCGGGCCGTGCACTGTGCAAGGCCCCGGGCTCTCGGGCAGCAGCTCCCGGCCCAGGCAGCTGGTCCCGGCCGGGCCTCCTCTCTGCCACTGCTTTCCTCTGCGTCCCCTCACTCTGCTGCGTTTGGCTTTTCAGCTGTGCTGCCTCCACAAAGCTTCCCATGTGGGCCCTTTGCCTTCAAATACTTGAGGTAGATCCTCCCGGGCCTTGCAATTAGACCTTGATTGATAGTAGTTATTAACAAACAGTAATCCATTTTTTTTAACGTAGAAAGAACAGAAAAATGCATCATCACTTATGTTGCTTTCCTTGTGCCAGGATCGCAGCATAGCTCAGGACTACAGGCCGTTGGATATCTGGGGTTTCAACACCGCTCGACAAGCTTTCAGCACGAGGGAGGGCCCATCTGTAAGGTGGCTGCTGACCGGCAGCATTGGGATGCAAAGCAAAACAGGACATCCGGCGGGCAAAGGGGAAGGAAAAAAAAAAAACGTGTGGAACAATATTTTTCTATTAAGAAAAATAATTTTATTTTAATTATATATTTAACTCTTTTTTTATTATAACTTCCTACACATTTATAATTATGGAGTTCGGACCTACAGAATGAGCCTTCTCTTTAGCAGAGAATCAGAAAAAAAAAAAATGTCATAAGAATGTTGGCAGAGATTTAAGCCAGATTTTCGTATGAAAAATCCCTTTCTCCAATAATCTCTTAGTTGTCCATGATCAATGTAACCCATTCAAGATGAGTCAGGCCTAAATAATACAGCGGCAGAGCCCGTCACTTCCCCTCAATTGATCTTTGTGACCTAATTCCTTCGTGGAGGTTACTTTTCTCATTTTTCAAAGAGTAAGGAGAAAATGGATTCCATGCAGATGGAATATGTCTATTAAAGCAAGTCAAGTGGAATAAAAAAAATAGCGAGGAGAGGATATAAAAATGCATAAGGGATTATTTTTCACTTTAGAAAGAGAAGAATCCATCAGTCATTGGGAGTGAAGGGAGCTGACTGACGGGCAGGCCGCAGAGTCTGGAAGAGGGGAAGCCCAGAGACGGCGCCTACACGGGATGGGACCTCCTGGCGAGTCCTGCTCTCCCGGGGCCCCCGCCGGCACCCCGTCCCGAGGGGGCAAGAGTGACCACAGGGGTAACATCAGGAACACGCTCACAGCCCTTCCAGGGTCAGTAGACCACGTCTGCAGTGGGGCCTCCTCAGAAACGAACCCGGTGGTTCCAAAGCCGGGCCTGACTGAGATGCGCAGCTGTCACAGGCCCTCCTCCTGCATCAGCACGAGCCCCTTCTTTCTTGTGGCTTCAGATTCCTCTCTGTGACCCTCGGTGGCCTCCCCTTCCCTCCGGCGTGGGCTCGGGAACTCCGTGTGTCTCCCCCTGACACGGATCAGAACCGCCGAGAGCCTCTTCGTGGCACCTGATGCTTCTGTCTTCAGTGTGAACAAAATGGTATTTGCTTATTTTGGGGCAGAGGCCTACGGGAGTCGTTGACATTTCTTACAATTCCAGTAGCCATTTTTCGCTGGATTGCAGTCACATCCAGCGTCTTAAGCACTCAAGCACTTTGTTCTTCCCCCTGTGTTGGACACCCCACAACGTCCCCCACCAATTTAGTGCCCGGATGAGAAATCACTTGGTAAATACTGTTTAGGATCTTCTCCATTAGTTGCCAACGTCCTCTATCAAAATGACCTTATAACCTTTATTAAAACTATTTTTTTTTTTTGTCTTTTGCTATCCAACTATAGAGTTTTCACTCTACGCCAGCCAGGATGTTCTTACTGGGCTCAGAAATCTCATTCCCTCCCTACTTCTGCTTATAATTTCCATCGCGGGAATCCTCTTTTTATCGTCTCCCTCACCCATTCGTCACACTGTTGTCCAAGTTTCGCTTGGCACCTTAGGTGACACTTCTAGCACCTGCTGTACTCATCCAAACGAAACTGTTAATTGTTCTCTATTCCATTTCTGGTAATAACAACAGGAAGAGCTAACAGCTTGTGAACCCAGACTGGGATTCCACACGCTTTAAGGAAACACGGCCTTAAAGCTTTGTTGACATCAAATCCTTCCAGGCACCTTCTGGAGCGGATGCTGCTGGTGTGTATTATTACCACGTTACAGGTAAGAAGACCCGGGACTATCGTGTTTAAGTAAGATTCCTGATGTCATAGGAAGTGGCAAATCCGGATGACAGGCTTCGGCCTCTGAAGTCGAAGCTGGAACTCTTAATGTCATACACGGTCTCACTCGACACTTGAATCAACCTGAAAAATCAGTAAAGGTAGCGACGATGACGTCGTGGTTTCCCTTTGTCTTCCACAGCGCCTACCACATTCATCCTCACGCATTGCTGGTTGATGGCCTGAACTGGCATCTCATTTTACAATAAACATTTTGGGGGCACCTGGGTGGCTCAGTCCTTCAGCTCATGAACTCAGGGTCCTGGGCTGGAGCCCTGCTTCATGCTTCCTTCTCCCCTTTCCTCTGCCCTCCCCCCCCCCAACCTGTTTTCTTTCCCTCTCTCATTCTCTCTCACTCAAATAAATAAATAAAATCCTTTTAAAAAAGGACAGTTAACATTTTATTATGACCTAGGAGTTAGTTACACTCAAAAGTATTATCTGAAGAGATTAATAAATCAAGTCAATTGAAATTAAAAAAAAAAAAAAGTAAGAGATCCCTGGGTGGCTCAGCAGTTGAGTGTCTGCCTTCAGCCCAGGGTGTGACCCCGGGGTCCCGGGATCTTGTCCCACGTCAGGCTCCCTCCATGGAGCCTGCTTCTCCCTCTGCTTGTGTCTCTGCCTCTCTCTCTCTCTGTCTCTCATGAATAAAAATAAATAAATAAATAAATAAATAAATAAATAAATAAATAAATAAGATTTTAAAACTTAAGCCAGTTTTCTGTTTTTAAAGCTTATTCTTAGAGTAGAATATTGAAAAAATATGTACGTGATAGAATTGGTCCTGAGTAGGAGTGATCAGCATTTTTTAGGTGTCAACAACTCTTTAATGTAACTAGATACTGAAATAAATATCTTCTTCCCCCAGTTCCTGAATATTGCTAATATTAAGATTTTATCATTTTCTACCCGCTGTTAACGTTTATAAATTATTTTTTTCCATGCATTTAATTTTTCACCTGAATTTTGGACAACGTACAGTAATTTTCAGAATATCCTTTAGTTTGTTAAACTGTAAGGATTTCTGTATAATTTTAATTTCAGACTGGGTTTGATTACACCACGGATCCTTTCCTACCTCAAAGTACCAGTCATTATGAAGGTGTCCCTGAGAAGACACATTACCGTTACTCCTTTTGTTGAACTTTTTTTTTTTTTTTTTAATGACTTACTAGACTTCTAACAAACCAGTGGAAATGAAACCTGCCACAGGAAGAAGGGACATGGGTCTAGAACGAGCTGTAATTGCGAACAAGGATCCAAGAGTAAAAGAGCTCCCTAATTTTAGTTCTAGAAGCAATATATAGGTATGCAAACCACCAATGTTTTACACGTATGATGTCAACCCTCCAGCTGTTGGGCGGTTCCAAGTGACAGGATTTCCATACGATTCTTGGTTATCATGAAGGCACATCTTGGGTAATTTTAGTTTTCATTTGACTGTTTCATAGACACAGAAGTTATTTTTGCATACTAACCAGTTTGACAAAATATGTTGAGTGGAAAACCTGCTATATTTGAAAACTAGATTCAGGGGAATTAGATAAGATGTTTCAAAATAAGTGGTTGCGAGATTTCAAAGCTTTTTCTTTCAAGCCAGCTTGGGTATCAACAAAACCTAAATTTTCTTGGAAATACTTTATGACGTCTCTGTGACACTGAAAATAATAGAGCAACTGACGGAAAAGCAAGAAACCAGCTCTATTACTTCGTAGCCTCATGACTTTGAGTCCATCACTTCGAACTGACATGCCTCAGTCTTCTCATCTTTTGAAATTACTTAAAGTAATAGCAATATATGATAAGGTCATAAATAGAAAACTTAGCTGTTTTATCTTTAGGTTTTTAAGGACTTTTGAGTAATTTGGGGGTCACAAAACACCCAAGGCATGAAGTAAGTATATACTGAATGAATATATGCTTATTCAAACTTTCTAAAATTAAAAAGAAAAAGCATAGAATCAGATAATATAATCTGGATATTAAATATATCAATATTAAAAATGAATAACCGTATAAATCCAAACATACATACACAAATGTGCAGGATCTTTTTTTTTTTATTTTATTTTTTTTTATGATAGTCACAGAGAGAGAGACAGAGACATAGGCAGAGGGAGAAGCAGGCTCCATGCACCGGGAGCCCGACGTGGGATTCGATCCCGGGTCTCCAGAATCGCGCCCTAGGCCAAAGGCAGGCGCTAAACCACTGCACCACCCAGGGATTCCAAATGTGCAGGATCTTAGAAGAAAATAACAGAAACTCTACAATATCATCCTTTTGAATTAGTGTGAATGGCCTATCTTTGAGTACACCGATAAAAAAGAAAAAAGAAAGAAAGAAAAAGGAAAAACAATAGCTGGAGAAATAATGAGCATCTGCTGGAATTCAAGCATGCCGGGAATAAGGGGCAGGCTTAACGCCCGGTGACCTACGTGAGCTCATATTGGACTCAAACCTCTTTATGTCTCTTCGTTCTCTAACGTACATATACACACACACAAGTGAAATCCAGCAAAACTTTGACATAGATGAAACGTTTTCTTTTGATTCTTTCTATCATGCCTCCGTGTTCCCTCTTTTAAGCTGCTGCTCGATTTTCTCTGTTCCATCTTAGTCCAAAAATAAATCTTGAGCTTCACACTCCTTTGTTAAAATGCACCGTGCTAAGGGGTCATTCATTGAGACTTGCGTGTAGTTGCTTCGCATTAGACCTGGAGGCATGAGGGATACATCCTGAAGGGACAGTACTTTACATACTATGACTGGCAGGAAAAAAACAAAATATTGGAAAACTTTATATATATAACTCAAGTAACAGGGTAAGAACCTTCGAGTAATGCCTTGAACCTATCCTAAGTCTTGACTACATTTTCAGTGATCAGAACTGGGGAGGGGGTGGAGACGATGAAGGTGAGGCCTCGGTAGACTGTACCTTAGGATCCCTTTGTGTGATAAGGAATCTGACTCCACTTTCCGATGTCTGGTGGCTGCCAGCTTTTAAGCCTTACTTGTCCCTCTTTGCCGTGGCCCCACAAAGGGGCAAGACGATAAGAAAGCCCAGGTGCTCTCTCCTTTGGTGCTAGAAGTCCAAACCACATGCAGGACACCTCAACCTGGCTCCATCCCCAAATCACCATAAAACAAAACAAAACAAAACAAAACAAGCCAGTCTCCTTTCCTTGCCCTGCAAGCCATCTGGCCTTGCTCACCTCAATAAACCTCTTAATACCCTCCCAGTGCGTGCACGGCCTCATGAGTCTTGACCTCCACCCAAACTTTGCATATGGAGTCCATCCTGTGACTGTGGAGAGTCCACTACACCTTGCTCACCTGGTTAACGTGGTGGAGGGTGAGCGGAATATCTTGTTTATTCTAGGATACAATATCTTTAACATCAGGTAAACACCTTCCCCACCCCAGAGGGGTGGACCCGGAATTTCCTGGAGAAATCCCAATTGGTATCTCCCCTCCCCACCTCTCCGTTTAGCATACCGCCATCATTCCCCAAATTTGATTGTTTGTTTAAATACCTTGTACAGATCCATTCATGCCCTGCAGACTCTTCAACCCTCACCGTGACCTCTCTGTCCCTCCATGTAGAAGAATTCAATGTGGGGAAACCTAATGCGGTTCCTGTTTCCCATATTCTCCTTTCTTACAGGCCTCAATGTCTTCTGCTGCCCCAAGTAAAAGATTAAACTTTTGATTTATTCAACATTTTTAATCCGTAGTACTAATCATATATGATAAAAAATATTTATAGATGGAAGATATCTGTTTGGATGTTGTTTGTATGTAAAAGCACAATTATTCATGCATAAACTTATGATTATATATATATATATATATGCACTTCAGATTCTCCACTATATATAAGAACATATATGCACCTTATCTACTAGCTTATATGGTTATGAATATTTATTACTTCAATGACAAAAAAAGTACTATTTTTAAACAACAGAAAGATACCACAGATGACATTAATAAAATGAATGGAGCTTTGCCGAACAGAATCCAACGCTTATTACATTCACCTACGTGGCCTTGAGAAGTAAGGTTCACTGAAGTCATTATATGAGGCGAGCGGCACAATTTACAGGTTTGTAGCACATTTACTGAACATATTAAATCACACTCCAAATGATGCGTAATTCACATTTTATTGTTTCAAAGCTGTTTTTCTCCTCAGGAAAACTATTTATATGCTAAGTTACTTATTCTAAGGTCATCTCTTTCTATTTTTAATAATAAAAAAACGAGTTCCAGGACTGTGTGTATGGATGTGAAAGCACCCATTTTGAGAAACAGGAAGGACTGGATTCACAGCAGAGATCATTTTACTTACAATTTATAGTTAACTTTATTTTACGATTTTAGAGTTTCAATAAAAAGTCCTTCATGAAAAAAAAATATTATTATTATTTTTTTCCCCAAAGGCCATTGAGTTAACAAGAGGACTAAACAGTTAGAGGCAGGAGTCTACTCGGGTCCGTGGCTCGCCCACACACGTTTGGTATACAGAGCCTCTCCTTCCCAGGAGAAATCCCGACCATCATCCTCATCTTCCCACCCCCTTCTTTTTTCCCCGCATTATTCAAAGGCAATTGTCACCTGCCACCCACACAGGAGAAAGAGCCCCATGATGTGGGTACGATACACGAAGGAAGATGTGGTGGCATTAGTGTCCCGATTCTACAATCTCTCACCCCAATTTCTGCCAACGGTATCTCTGGAATTACCACTCGGACTGTGTCCTTCGGAGCATGTTTGCTGGTGGAGTTTCAAAGGCTCAGGTGGCTTCTCAACTCCTCACGCAAACAGAATGAACCAAGCTCAGCCTCCATCTGGGATTTTCTCCTTAGAGACCAGACAGCGGCTACCCTCCCCCAAGGTAGGCTTTAACGAAATGGGGACATGATTTTCATTGCTTTATGAGAATAATGTGTTAGAAACCTCACTTTTATTGACCTACCGATTCATCTTGTCTTAATATTTGAATAAATGAGGAAGCAAAATGCATAGAGAATGGGGGTAGTAAAGAAAAAGACAAAAAATAAGAAAGTAAAACAGTGTTATTAAAATAAGGGGAAAAGTATTACCGAGAATATTCTTTTCGGAATGAAAGACTTTATTAAGAATTAATAACTAAGGCTAGGGGTGCCGAGGTGGCTCAGTCGGTTGAGCACCCGACTCCTGACTTGAGCTCAAGTCATCAGCTCAGAGCTGTGGGATCCAGCCTGGTGTTGGGCTCCCAGCTAAGCAGGGAGTCTGTTGGACATTTTCTCTTGCCCGCTCCCCATTCTCTCTCTCTTTGTTTTTTAATTTTTTAAAAAAGTTTATTTATTTATTAATTCATGAGAGGCAGAGACCCAGGCAGAGGGAGAAGCAGGCTCCCTGCATGGAGCCCGATGCAGGACTCGATCCCAGGACACCGGGGTCATGCTCTGAGCCACCTAGGTGACCCCCCCTCTCTCTTTTAAATTAATAAATCTTTAAAAAAAAGAATAGATAAGGTTACCTTTTTTTTTTTTTCCTTTTTCCAATCAAGCATTGGATTTGTAACCAGAAAGTGTGAGAAAACTATAAGGGTTACTTAAATGCTTCCTGGAAAGTCACATATATGGAAAAAGGCCCAGAAATTAATGATAGTGATAAGTCTTTCTGAGAGTAGAGTAGGGGTGATCCATCTTCCCTTACATTCGGTACGTGGTTGTGCCAGACGCTGCACATGCCCGGAGAACAAAAAGGAGAAAAATAAAATTCAGTCCATGTGCTCATATGCCTGGGAAGTTAAGCTAAGGGTCTCTCTTCCACTTGGCCCACTGAACATGCCACACAGCCCCCCCATCTGAAAGGAAAGCTGATGATTAGGTGAGAAGTTCCCAGTCATTCACCCTAATTTCAGGACTCCACGGATTCCCGACACGGTTTAAAACAGACAGACCTACGGCTCCTGTGTGCACACGGAGCAGGCCTGGCTCTCCCTCCTTCCTGCCCCAAATAGGGAGATCTGTCTGTCTCCCACACTTTCTTTGGTCCATAATCCCTCATATACCATAAACACACTCAGAAAGTAAAAATAAAACAAAAAAAAATTGAGCAATTGGTGTTTGTTCTCTTTGGCTCAGGTCATGACCTCGGGGTCCTGAGATCGAGTCCAGCATTGGGCTATGAGCTCAGCACAGAGTCTGCGTGTCCCTGTCCCTCTGCTCCTTCCCCACCTCCTCTCCCTCAAATAAATAAATAAAATATATTAAAAAAGAAAAAAAAAAGAAAGAAACCTTGCTGAGTAAGGACACGGGGAGCGCCCGGGCCACAGTGCATTCAGGCAGCGTCGGTTCTCGCCATGGCCCCCACGCTCGCGTGCTTCACCGGATGAGACGGGGAGGCCTGTCTGGCCGAGTTCCTCACCTGACAAGAGGCAGAGGTGTCAGCAGTCGCCGCTCGGGCCCAGAGCACTGCCCAGGGCGGCCTCGAGGTGCTGCTGCTGCGGGAGGGCGGCCCAGGCCCTGCCGTCGGGAGCCGCTGGACGTGGCCAGGCTGGCCTTCCCGCCTCCTCTGCAGACTGTCCCCACGGACACCGCCTTCAAAGCCGACGTTTGTATGAAGGCCCAGCCCAGTTTCAGACATTCAAGGGACGCCCTAAGTGGCTACTTTGACTGTTGTTGTTGTTGTTTCTGTTTTTTCTGCAAGGCCTGACAAAGGACGTCTTGCTCCTTGGATTCAGACAAGGGGTAGTGTGCCTTCCGCTTCTAACAGGCTGTCGACGTGAACAAGACATCCCACCCCCTGGGCCTCAGTTTCCTCATCTGTGAAAGGGGAGACCTGATGTTCTCGAGAGGCCGTGCAGGGTGTGACCTGGAGCACAGTGCGCAGGAAGGGAGCAGTGCAGGTCTCCTTTCTGTCATTCTGTCTGGGGACCATTGAGCCACCTGGCTAGGTTTTGTTTTTTTTTTCTTTTCTTTTTTTTTTTTTTTTTAACGCCCACTTATAGAACAGATGCAATGCTGATTCCACCTGAATGGTTATAGGAAACCCCACAGTTTCACTAGTTTCACTAGGCGGCTCTTGTGAGGTGAGTCTGCATTTTGGGCTGAAATGAAAGGAAGGAAACTCCATTGCGTAAGGCGGGTGAGGGTGAAGGGTTTTAGTGCTGACCCTGGGGGAGACGGGCAGAGACGAGCAGACACAGAGACACAGAACACGCGTGCATGCACACACCCAGGGCACCAGCCATGAATACGTATTGATGGGTCTGTACAGACACACGCATTGATACGCGTCATACGTGTGCTGTAAAGGTGCCTAAGAGACGCCCGTGCAGGCAACAGCGACGGTTACCTCACACAGTAGAAGTGCAAAGGCCTTAACTTCCTTCCTCAGGCTTTTATACACACTGTGAATTCTTAAATCTTTTTTGTTTTTATTAAGATTTTATTTATTTATTCATGAGAGACACAGAGAGAGAGAGAGAGAGAAGCAGAGACACAGGCAGAGGGAGGAGCAGGCTCCATGCAGGGAGCCCGACGTGGGACTCGATCCCGGGTCTCCGGGGTCACGCTCTGGGCCGAAGGCAGATGCTCAACCGCTGCGCCACCCGGGTGTCCCTACACAGTGTGAATTTTTAAAATGCATATTTATATATTCATACGAATGTAATACCCTTATATCCTTAAGAAAGAGCTGAACATATTATACTCAAATACGCAGAAGTGGGCGGCTGGAACTTTCCGTTGCACTGCAGCTGGTGTTCACTTTCTCGTGAATCCCCTTTGTCCACGGATAACTGGAAGAACGGATTTTTCCCAATTAAGGAAATTTCAAGCCGTTACATTTACGGTCATTTTAGGGAGGGGGGATTCTCACAGATGCTGCTTGGCTCCATAGCAGCTTCTCACTGTCCTTGTGGGGAAGCGGGCCTGGTGCCCGGCGCCAACCGTGCTGGGGTCTTCTAGCGTTTTGCGAGACTCAGTAGCAATGTCGCTCGCGTCCCCTGGTTGCTGGATGTCCTGCTGCCCCCGGATGGGAGTCACCGGACGCCGAGAGGCTATGCAAGCCTCGCCCTGAAGCCCACGGTCGTCTACAGGTTGACCTCGCTCCTGCTCTAGTCTGGAAATTCCCGGGCCCTCAGGCCCACGGCCGGCGCCTCCACCTACGACCCTCCGTCGTCCCGCTGGCGGCTCCCGTGGGGCCCCGAGCCAGGTCACTAGATGTGGAAGCCTCGCAGTTCGTCTCCCGCGGGCTCCAGTCCCCGATGCGCACACGCTGAGGAAGACTTCCCGGCGCCCAGGGCACTTCTCTTTGCCAAGCTCAGCTGCCAGCTCACCTGCACTGGGAGCCCCACGTGGGACAGGAGCGGAAATCACCTGCCAGGAGGCTTCCGGAAGCCAGAGGACCAAAACACCCTCCTGGACTTTGCTCTCACTTCCACTCTTTCTCCTCCTCAGGAGGACCAGAAAAGGTCCTTTGTAGTGACTCTAAGGAACTTCTCTACGTCAAATGCTCATTCTCCAAGGGGCGGCATTTGCCACCCTGTCTGCTGTGTGCAGGATGGTGGGAAGGGTGCTGGAGGCCGGACTGGGCTCCAAAGGGACATACATCAAAAAGTATTTAAGAAGATATTATGCCTTGGGGATCCCGGGGTGGCTCAGCGGTTTGGCACCTGCCTTTGGCCCAGGGCGTGATCCTGGAGTCCCGGGATCGAGTCCCACGTCGGGCTCCCTGCATGGGGCCTGCTTCTCCCTCTGCCCGTGTCTCTGCCTCTCTCTCTCTATGTCTATCGTGAATAAATAAATAAATAAAATCTTAAAAAAAAAGAAAAAAATATTATGCCTTTCATACTTCTATTTAATATTATTTATTTGAACAGACATTCACTGACTAGTTCCTGAGGCTCAGCTATGATATTAAGTAGCTATAGTATCAACCACGATTCAGTGGGACAGGGGAGAACAGAATGTATGAGGTAACAGTACTTTAGGAAAGTTACTGGATGTACCCGAGCCTCACTATTGCGCTTGTCTGTCTGTCTGTCTGTCTGTTTTCAAAACAGGGACAGTCCTATCTGACTAGTTTACACTGGCTGACTACAGGCATAGGCTTTGGATTTAAAAGAACTTCGATTCAGTCTCAATTTCTCCTCTTATTACCTTATTTGGGAGAACCTGGTTGATCCCCTTTTACTTCAGTTTCCTCATCTGTACAGTGGAAAATTAAAAATGGCAATAATGACGGCAGCACCTCACATATGTTTGGGAGGTTCAAAGAGTTCATATTGTACATTTATAAACGTGCTTGGTACATAATAAGTGTTGAGTAAAGGGTCGCTTTGCCAATTGTCTGAATATTAAATGATGAAAAAGGATTATGAAAGAAAGCAGTCATCCTTGAAATATTTTGTAAATCTAGTTTATGATACCACCAGCATTAAACATATACTCTACAAAGGTACTTCTCTTTTTCAAAAGATTATTTTTAAATATTTATTTATTTATTTCAGGGACTTCTCTAACATTTCTGGATAAGTGGGAAAAAGTTTTTTTTCTCTTTCAAAATAGACTCATGGCAATGGTCCATAATTATCAAGTAAATGCTACAAACCAAAATACATAAACACTACTAACATTTGAATCGTATCCAAATCATTTCCAGAGTTCACATAACCCATTAAAACAGAAGAGATGGAGGGAAGGAGAGTTTTTGGCAGGAAACATGTTTCAGAGAGTTGCTTTGCACAGAGCAAGCATAGCTGGCGGGTGGACCATACCGTGGGGATGCCCGGGCAGGGTTCCTGCCCTTCCCGCTGCCGGAGTCTGGCCATGCTGCAAAGTGGAAGCGGATCAAGTGCACCGCGACTGTGCTACCACGGAGGACAGCTGATCTATGCGCCTGGTAAAGAAACCGCCACGTACAAGGAGAGCTACCCAGATGCCCACACGCACACACATCGGACTCTTTCTCCAGCACTAGGAGAACTCTTCCAAACTTTTTATTTTTATTTTTTTTTCTTCCAGACTTTTTAATAGCAGTTCAAGATCATGTGTGATCCTGGCCGAGAAAATAACAGTATGTACGTGTTAAGCCGATGTTTCTCGAAGTAGGTTTATGAGACAGGGATGGAGGCATTGCAGAATTGAGGTAAGTTCCAGAATCTCACAGCAAAGAAGGGAGATTTCGTTTTTAGCCAGAGCTCATTCAATGACCTTCTCTTTCCCTTTTACAGGTGAAAATATAGGTCAACTGAAATAGTGTTTCCCTTCATTATGTCTTCTCATTCCCCTGTTCTCTTTCCTGCCCTTCTACCGCCCTCTCTCATTTTTATTACTTTTTTAAATAAATCTTGTTTTTTAACCATTGCCTGGCATGCAATGCATATTTTTATCGGTAGTTCCTCTTTACTAATCTCCCTGACTCTCAATTTTCTATTTAGGAAAAAAAAGATAACCACCGAACACAACCTCCAGGCAGACACATAAAAAATTCACACAAGATGGGCATAAAAAGATGACACAGGGAACTAAACGGTGCCACAGAAGCTTACATTGTAAAATGGTCCTAGTTTCCTTTCTTAATTTCCTCAATTTAATTTTTTCACGGTTTCTTGGATGACAGACGGGATCATCAACACATTTTAGAAAGTTACTTAAAAAGGGGGAGGGAGGGGCCCCCGGGGGGCTCAGTCTGTTAAGCGTCTGACTCTTGATTTCTGCTCAAGTCGCGATCTCAGGGCAATGAGACTGAGCCCTGGGTTGGGCTCCATGCTCACCAAGGAGGCTGCCTGAGATTCTCTCCCTCTCCCTCTGCCTTTCTCTGCTCTTTCTCTCTCACTCTAAAATTAATACATAAATCTTAAAAAAAAAAGAACATTACTTAAGCTATTGTAATTTACAGTAAAGTACTTTAATGACATCTAGATTTTTTAAAATATGGAAATGGGTTGGAGGTAGAGGGATGCAGTGCCCTAATTCATTCAACCTCAATGTTTTTATCTGTACAATGACAAATTCTATATGCCACAGGGTATTTATCGCTGTAGAAGTGATCCATGATGAGAAAATCAAGATAATTAATAGCACATGCTATTTATTACTGACACAATTCTATCACACAAGAGGTTTTCATGAATATTACAGAAAATGCACAGGTAAGACTTTCAACTTATTCTTCAATCTACAGCATTTAAAAGAAATCTTGTGCTGAATTTCACTGCACTGAAAACTTTCATGTAAAAAAAAATGAAATGAAATGACTGGTACATATTTTATTGGACTTTTCCATTAAGGATTCAAGTATAAGGTATGGCTTCCCTCACTCTGGGTGATTAAACTTTGGGCCTCATGAAAAGCTGTCTCCGAGGACAATACTAGTTGTAAAGTTTTGATTAAGTACCAAGCAAAAGAAAAAAACAAACCAACATAAAGGGAAGTTTGAAAACAGCAAGAAAAACAATGCGGAGCATTTTTCTTTTAAGTCATTGGTATTTTGTTGGCCGTTCTCAATGTACTCAATTTACAGAGGTTAGTCACCAGTACAGTTTGGTTTGAATATCTATCTTGGGGAATTAACTATAAAGTATGCAGAGCACCTCCTGAGACTCACTTTGTATAAACAGAACTCAATATTATTTGGAAGAGTGTTTTGGGCTGGTTTAAAAAAATGTGTGTGTGGTGTGTGTGTGTGTGTTTATGTACATGCGTGTGTCCATACTCATACCCAAAGCCATATCCCAAAATAACTCCAACGTTTTGCAAATACCAGGAAAGAGTATTTACTTTAACACTGGAATAAAGAATTGCCATCAACTTTAGTGACTGACTTCCCAATGCCCACAGGATCCAATGCTTTGCGATCTGGTCCCGCCTGTATCATTCCATCCCCCTATCTCATGATTCCCTATCCTCTGGTCCAGCCACATTCAACTGTAAAGTACCTGCTTCTTTGTCTCATTTCTTATGATTGTGCAGCTTTTTACCCAGAATCCATCTGATGTTTAGGTCAGTTATATCCCTGTTGTTTTCCTCTGACACTACTTTATCCAGAAGCATTTCATCCAAGAAATCTGATCTCTTCTGTGGCTGGCCATCTCCAAATCATCTTTCAAAACTTATTCCAAGTTCCAAATAGAAATGCAAAGTACTCAGAATAGCTGAAACAGGAACAAAGTTGAAGGACTGACACTTCCCACAAACTATAAAAACTTACTACAAGGTTACATAATCAAGACAGTATGGTATTGGCATAAGGATGGATGT
The DNA here is from genome assembly GCF_018345385.1 of Vulpes lagopus. Taxonomy (NCBI): domain Eukaryota; kingdom Metazoa; phylum Chordata; class Mammalia; order Carnivora; family Canidae; genus Vulpes; species Vulpes lagopus. The sequence goes on from NC_054840.1 coordinate 2,927,607, forward strand.
AGAAATATGAATAGAATTGAGAGTACAGAAATAAATCTATATACCAATGCATAATTGATTTTCAACAAGGATGCCAAGACAGTCTATGGGAAAAAGATATTCTTTTCAACAAAAGGAACTATGATAGTTAGATATCTACATGCTAAAGAGTACTTTTGAACCCCTAGATCATATAATTTCCAAAAACTAACTCAAAATTAAAGACCTAAATGTAAGAGCTAAAACTATAAAATTCTTAGAAGAAAACATAGGTGTAAATCCTGAACGTGGCAACCTCAGACTAGGCAACAGTTTCTTAGATATGGCATCGGAAGCACAAGCAACAAAGAGGGCTAAAAGATAATCTGAATGTTCTCAAAATTAAGAACCTTTGCGCATCAGTGTTCACTGACAAGCTAGTGAAAGACAATCTACATAGTAGGACATATTTAGAAATCAAGTACTGATAAAGACAAGACTCAATCACTAAAGTAGGCAAAGGATCAAAACAAGCATTTCTCCAAAGAAGCTATAAAAATGGTCAATAACACCTTAAAAAGATGCTCAAAATCTTTAGCCATTAGGAAAATGCAAATCACAACCACCATGAGCTACCAGTTTATACCCACTGCAATGACTGTCACTTTAAAAAACACAAACAGAAAGAAAATAAAAATGAAAAACAGAAACAGGAAAATGACAAGGGAAGGGAAGGTTGTAGAAAGAGTGATCCCTCCGTATATTGTTGGTGAGGATTTAAAATGGTACGTCTTCGGGACACCTGGGTGGCTCAGCAGTTGAGTGTCTGCCTTTGGCTCAGGGCATGATCCTGGAGTCTCAGGATTGAGTCCCACATTGGGTTTCCTGCATGGAGCCTTCTCCTCCCTCTGCCTATGTCTCTGCCTCACTCTCTCCCTCTTTCATGAATAAATAAAATCTTAATAAAATAAAATAAAATAAAATAAAATAAAATAAAATAAAATAAAATAAATAAAATAAAATATAAATAAAATAATAAAATAAAATAAAATAAAATAAAATAATAATAAAATAAAATAAAATAAAATAAAATAAAATAAAATGGCACGTCCTCTATAGGAAGCAGCTTGGCAGTTCTTCAATACTTCAACACAGAGACACCCAGCTATATAGGAGAGGTATAGACCTAAGAGAACTGAAAGCAACGTTCACACAAAAACCAGTATAGGAATGTTTGTAGTAACAGAATCTGTGAGAACCCGAAAGTAAAGGGAACCCAACTGTCTGTCAACTAATGAATGGATAAACAATCTGCGACATGCCCAGAAAGTGGGAAATTATTCAGCCATATAAAAGGAGTGACGTGCAGATCCATGACAAGGATAAACTTTGAAAATATTATATGAAGTGAAGGAAGGTGATCACAAAAGACCTTATATTGCATGATTCCATCTATGAAATATGCAGGGTAGGGAAATCCATGGAGACAGAAAATGGATGGAGCTGCCAGGGGCTGGAGGGAGGGATAAATCAGGAGTGATTACTAATGGATACAGGTTTGTTTGATTTATTTATTTATTTATTTATTTATTTATTTATTTATTTATTTATTGAGTGGTGAAATGTTTTAGGATTGAATAGTGGAGATTGTTGCAAAACTCTGTGAATACACTAAAAACCCAGCAAATCATAAACTTCAAAATGGTGAATTTCATGGGATGGGAATGATACCTCAATAATTTAAAAAAAATGAAAAATAAGAAGGTTTAGTGGAAACTGTACCTCCTCTGAAACTGGATTCTTAGACTGAGGAATGTGTCCACCCCATCCCAGAGTACCCTATTTTTCTTTCCGGACTATGGTTACCTTTTTCTGTAATTATCTCTGTCCCTTCTGGATCTTTACCTTTTTTGAATTAGAAGACTCCTACTTTTGCCTTCTTGTGCATCACTTATTAATAGTCAACTTGAGGAATGCTCATTGACTGGATAAAGGAGGACACTCTTGGGGCATATAAATATATCTTGGGGGAAAGAAGAATCCATGACCATGTATATTTCTTCTTTATTTTATCAATACCAAAAGAGTGCTGACAAGCATGAATAGTTTGACGGGGGCTTGCTTCCACACTCGAGGGCCACTGGAAGAAGCTATGCCGCCAGAAAGTTCCTCCTGAAACTCCCTCGAGAACTGCCTTCTCTACATAGAGTCAAGAAGACAAAGAGCTGTCCAAGTGCCCTAGGTCCCAGTTGGATCCCTCACATAAGGGAGGCTCCGGAAGTACCAGGGGGCTTTATCCCAACCCTTGGACTCTGCTCTATCATGCAGGGGCTGTACAGCTCACTGATCGCTGGCCTTGTCCACCATTCTGCTGTAAGTCACCTGGCCCTTCCCACATTGAAAAGCGCGGCCTACGGAAAACGTCGTATTTTACCATCGACCTTACTACGTTCACATGTGTTTATATAGCAGTCCTGACTGTATCACAGTTATTTTCATACCTAAAAATTATGCAGCATTTCTCTTATGTCTTCTAATGGACTACCTCCTAACTGGCAGGATAGAAATTTTGATTTATGTTCACCAGAATGATTCCTCTCCGCTGTTTACAGAAGAGAATGCAAAATGATGAGAGATTTATCAGTGATTGGGAATATCATACGCTCTACACTTGAAACTCTCGAAAATCTAAAAATAATTATCCCTGTAACTTAATTATCGACTTAAACAGTGATGTGTTGAGGTTACCTTTCTTGCAGAAAGGGATGCAACTCTTGGCTGCCTCCTCAGGGTTCAGATTTTAACACATTTCCTTATTAGTGTTGAACCTCTCTCCCCTAGGAAAATCTGGATCCCTCTAATTACATTCTCCTTTTTTTTTACTTCTGAACATAAGGTCTATCCAAGTAGGTAATGAATACCCGAGGAAAGAAATTCTTAATCTGGTTTCTGTAAGTCCATAAGGGGAATTATCTAAAGATATCTTTTTTTTTCTAGGGGATCCACAAATCCCCTAGAATTATAGGTAAAGTAAGTAGGTTTTTATGTACAACTCTTTGGAAAGAGGACACACATCTCAAAGCTGTCAGCACCTCAAGTAATAATCACCACTTCTATTTTGTGCTCTTTCTCATTCACGGCATCCCCTCTTCTGTTCAGGGATGGGAGTAGGTCCACAGGATGAGTAGGTCCACCTGCACTTTGGCTTCGGGACATATGGGGCTGCGTCTATTTTTTTTTTTTTGAAGAGATCAGTCATCAGTTTATAATTACACTATAGGACAAAGACAAGTTTTAAAAAGTTCTAATGTATATGGTTAAATGCCTCAAGTAGCTTACATTTGATGATAAATAAAAGCATTCCAAATTATGGACATTTAATAATGATTAAAACTTGTAAACTATATCAGATACTAGAATACATTAATCAGCACAAGTAAGTTTTCATCAATTTACATAAATTATCTCTAGTTAGAAGTTGAAAAATGTGGTAACAGAAAAATTCTTCCAATACCTTGGAGTACATGGAATCAAAAAAAAAAAAAAAAGTAATCATTAAAAAAAAAAAAAAAGTAATCACACCACTGAAAATGTAAAAACCACGTAGACTTGAATTACCCTTGCAGTAATACAGTTGTTTTAATCCAAACTTTTATATTTACAAGGTTTTAAAAACAAATGGAATCCATATTAAAGGTACATTATCACTAAGGTTTAAATGGGAGTAGGTCCACAGGATGAAGCTAGACTCGGTAAGTGATTAGAGACAGATACAGGGCAGCATTCCAAGATTCAGGTATTTGGTTGCGTGACCAGAGGCCAGTCGTAGAGTTCTTCGTTTTTATACGGAGCATAGTGCGTCTGGGACTTCTACCGTCCCTTTCCATGCTACAAATCTAAAATTGTGAAGCCTTGTTCACATGCAGCAGTGGAGACCAAAAGGGAGAAGAGAAACAAGAGTGCAGGATGCTCTGTGCCCCTTCCACACACCCACCCCCATCAGAGCTGTCCAGTCTCACGCTGGAAGGTACCTGGAGGGGTCATCCCACCCCGCCGCTTTGCACCGTCTAACTTGTGACTCGTGGAGGTGGTCTATGTGTCATTGGCTGCCACAGTCGGCAGCACTGACTCCGAGGTGCCAGCTTGTCCTCCTGAAGTCGGCTGGAAAGAGGCCTTGAACTACGCACCCACCCAAAGTGCCACGGGTGCGGCCTGGTCCCAGCTCTGCGTGCTGCCACAGGCTGGCCTCGAGGCTGCTTGGGACTCTGTGGACCTCCTCCTGCCCTGTCTCCAATGGCCACACTTCAGCTCTCCAGCAGGCCTTTCTCTCAACCTCAGTTGGCCTGACAGCGCCCCCTCCTCAACCCCAGAGCAGGTGCAGGACCCATCAGGGAACCCAAAGGAGTCTTGTGTCCCTGTCCACACTGTAGTGACTGTGATTTGCCTGGGACCTGAAACGCTTCATCCTGGTCTAGACACTCAGTCCCTGTTTTGTTTTTTTCTTCCTTGTTCCTCTGCCTTTCCTAAATTGATAACCTACCCAGCATCTCTGCTGCTATAAAACCGGGACCCTTTAATACGTTCTATAATTTTCTCATGGGACTCAGGCCCCACTGCAGCACCTCATTCCTGAGATTGCCCCAAACTCTCAGCTCCCACCCACCTACAACCATTGTCCCTTCCCTGTGCCTTCCCACGACAACTTATTGTAAAGTCGTGGTCTTTCATAGGCTTTTAGGAAAGGCTGGGGGTCACCTACCAAAGAAAGTAATAACTTAATATTGAATGTTAACCATCACTACACTTAACAATGGATTAGATCTTTCCCAACACAAAGACTTTCTTTCAGGTCATGTCTTCTCTTAGGGTCAACTGAACGCAGACTGTTCCATCTATCTTTCGAGAATGTCTCTCCCACCATAGAATCCCATTCCCCACATAGCTTTGTGTGTCTAAAGATCCTTCACATGCTTTACTACTGTAGAAGCTGGGAAGGCCAGTTTCTCCTGTGAAGGACTAAGACCGATCTATTAAGCAAAATTCTATGCCCTTCTTTCATTAGAGCTGGTGCCAGGGCTAGGGTGCTAGTCCCTGATTATACTGGATTTTCCAAATGATACCACCATCAAGTCATAAGCCAAGAAGAGTTACTTAGACCAAATTAGGAACAGAGACTAGCAGAGACGCCTAGGGGGCTCATCAGGTGAGCATCTGCCTTCAGCTCAAGTCGTGACCCCGGGATCCTGGGATCGAGTTCCACATCAGGCTCCCCGCAGGGAGCCTGCTTCTCCCTCTGCCTGTGTCTCTCATGAATAAATATAGAAAATATTAACAGAAAAAGAACAGAGACTAATAAACAACCATAAGACTTGTTGCACTAAGCACTTCTTGCTTTCCTTTGACGACTGTGAAAATAGAGGCATGCTAAAAAGTATCTCTTTCCTTTGTACTTTTAATGATAACGTTAAAGAAACTGTTTTTATAACCTCCATTTGTATTAGTTTGCTGGGACTGTTATAAAACAATCTACTACCAACTGGATAACTTCAACAACAGAAATTTTATTTTCTCACAGTCCTGGAGGCTGGAAGTCTGAGGTCAAGGTATCTACAGGGTTGGTTTCTTCTGAGGCCTCACACCTTGGCTTGTAGATGACCATCTTCTCCCTGTCTTCTCACGGTCCTCTCTGTGTCTGTGTCTTCATCTCCTCTTCTTAGAGAGCATCGATCATAGTGGAATGTGCTCCATCCCACTGCTCTCATTTTAACTTACCTGCCTGTTTAAAAACCCTGTCTCAAAAAAAAAAACAAAAAACAAAACAAAACAAAACAAAACAAAACAAAACAAAAAAAACAAAACAAAAAAACAACAAAAAAAAAGCCTGATTCCAAATATACTCTGAGAAGATACAGGGGGTTAGTACTTCAATGTAGGAATTTTTGGGGGGGAGGGGAATTTAGCTCATAACATCTCTTGACTGAAAATCACCTGGATTCCTTGGTCAAATCTATTAGGAAATCTTAGTTTTAATCTAAATAGCATCACCATTATCATCCAGTAAATACCTACTATTTTAAGTATCTGCCCATAGCAACCCCTATTATTCCCTAATGACCTGGTTGATCTGTGTATTCCACAGTTACCCTAAATGTAAAGGAAGTTCTTTGGTTTTGTCCCATTTTCTCTAGTGTATCAAACGCCATTCCAGGGACAGCAGACATCACCCTGACTGAGGTTACTGAATAGTAATCTGGCCTGTGATTACTCGGTTTAAAATTCATCATGATTTCCAAAGCCTTCTTGAAATACTGAAATGATGCAGACTTTCAGAGTGATACCACAGTAATAACTTAAGTATGTTTGTGGAGCAGGTGAAAATTTCAATGAAATGTATTCTAGAAAGAATCGCCTAAAGCACATCATCTTTTTTTTTTTTTTTTTTGCCTATTGCTTAAAAATGTGTGTATCTGTGTTATCGTAAGAACTGTTGCTTTATCTATTTTTTTCTCAGGATAAAATTGCATCTTCTATTCTATTACTGAAATAAGAAAAGTCACCTGAGGGTCTGGTTACAGAAAGCTGTTTAAGAATTTTATTCAGATTTGTATTTAAAAAAAAAAAAAACAGATTTTTGAACATGGTCAGCAATGAACCAGAACAGATCATGCTGAGTAAAAGATTAGCTGGGATACACTGCTTTTCCAGACTCGAGACTATACCAAAAATTCAATTATAAACCTAATTACTACTGTAATTGTTAAACAATCAACCAGATTATTTTTTGTTGCCGGGTGTTTTGTTTCCTGCTGACTCATAAGCAGGTTTAACCTTGTTGTCACCGCGTGACCTAACCAGCCCTGCCCTTTCTAGTGTCTGTATTACTTTTTATATCATACCTCAAGCTACAAAATGTGCAAAAGCCGAGGCACAGACCACACATCTCTGTGTAGAGGCATAAAGCTAGGGAAAGATTTGCAGTGGAAAAGGGAAAGGGCAGGTGCCCCAGGCCAGCAATCCCACAGTACGTTTGAATGAATAATAGTCCTTCCAGATGCTTCTCTGAACATGAATTCCATAGTCAGGTAAATTTGGGAAACCTTCCAGACTATGGTGCTTTGGGAGTTTTGGAAAACACATCACAATAATAATAGATTTTAAAGTTCTGTAGTAAAGAAATCTGTGTCGCTGAGTCTAGCTCTCCATTTCCTTAATAAATGTACAGACTATCCTTCTGTAAATGTTATCAAGTCAAAAACCTGAGGAATTAATAAGAAGGGAAAATAAAAAAGGAATGCTTTCAAGAGCGTCTGTGCCCAATAGAAGGCAATGAGGGTATTCAATTATCATATGGGAATTATTCATGTAAATCACAATTTTTGTGAATATATAGGTAGTGTCACTTCATCTTATTCAGGAGTCAAGGGAAGAAAGTAAATTACCTGACCTGTTTCCACCAAACAGAGTCAAATTTTTAATGCAAAAGATGTACCAAAGTCTGGCTTCCAACTTATTACAAAAGTGGTCCACATATATATTCCCCAAAAATCTAACACTGAGATGGTGATCTCTCAAAAAAAAACCCACATAATATTCCCAACATTTAGTTTTTTCAATTCTCACTGAAAAATTTAGAACTGAGTGGCTGGTGATAAGCAAAACAAAAGTAGAATATGTTTTTTTCATCCAGGATGTATCTCTCAAATGAAATTGTATGGGACTAAAATTTACAATGCCAGCAGTTTGAAGCAAATGCAATAACACTTTAAAGTAGCATTACGAGATTTATTTTTACATACTTAAAATTCAAAAACTCTTTAGAGAATACTGGAAATGGAAAGTGTTTACTTTAGGAGCATTCAACTATGTTTTGGTTCAACACTAAACCATAAAATAATTCATGAAGCACACCCAACATGTGTGGTTCTTAGAGTCTGCTTTGTAAATAGATTTTAAATAATTCAAGTGGTAAAAAAGACAAACAATCCTTGATTCTCTAAGATTATATATAGAAAGAGTCTCATGAATGATCTAAAACAGTAGACAATTACCAAATTTTGTATAAAATTGCACTAGTTTAGGCATTTACTCTGTAGCACTCATCCAATAGAACTTTCCTTAATCATGAAAATGTTCTATAATCCTCACATGTGGCTACTGAGCACTTGAAATATGGCCCATATGACTGAATTTTTTTCATTTTATTTGATTTTAATTAAGTGAATTTTAAATTAAATAGCCACACAGGGAGCCTGGGTGGCTCAGTCAGTTAAGCAGCTACCTTCTGCTCAGACCGTGATCTTAGGACCCTGAGATCCAGCCCTAAATCCAGCTCCCTACGCAGCGGGGAGTCTGCTTCTCCCTCTCCCTCTGCCCACCGCCTACCTCTCTTATGCTCTCTTTCTCTCTCTGTTCCAAATAAGTAAATAAAATCTTTAAAAAATTAAATAGCCACATATGGTTACTGACTACCATAGTAGGCAGCACGGCTCTAAGCCCTCGTATCTCATGACCAAGAAGGGAGCTAAAGCTGCATTTCTGGAGTTGACATAGTGATGTCGCATCTGGATATTCCATTCTGTCACGTGGCGGGGGTACCTTTAAATCTGATGTTGGGAGTGCTATCAGCAGAGATCCACTAGCTGATAAGAGGTGCAGAATTTGCCTTAGTCATGGAGGATCACTTCAGTCAGTGGCATGCCCTTCTTGGGGAGCCACACATCCAAAGACTGGTTTCGGAAGAGACATAAAGGCCTGGTCACTCAGCCCACTCATGGACAATTCTAACAGACCATATGCTCACAGGAGGTTGGACTGTTCTGTAGTTCTACTTCCACCCCTGGTCAATCCTGCTTGCACTCTTTTTTTCCCACCCAACAAGCATTGATCTTTAATAAAATCCTGCCAACTATACTTTCTCTCAGTATCTGCTTCTGGAGAACCCAACTATTGACAATCTCTAAGAACTGATTGATAGGAAGAGATGCTTAGAATTGTTCAATGGAAAAAAAAGGAAGCACAAATAAGTATTATGGTATGCTATATTTGTGTAAAATTGAAAGGGCAAAAAAGAATATACTTTTCTCTGCTTATTTTCTACAAAAAAAGAAATACAGGGAAGACCATTAGGGAATGAGTGAAGTGAAATGGAGGAATTGATTGGGGAGATACTGACACTACTCTGAGTATTCATGTTTGTAAGATTTTGACTTTTGGAACCATGGTATATTTTATATTAAAAGTAATCATTAGGGGGATCCCTGGGTAGTTCAGTGGTTTAATGCCTGCCTTTGGCCCAGGGCGCAATCCTGGAGTCCTGGGATTGAGTCCCACGTCGGGCTCCCGGCATGGAGCCTGCTTCTCCCTCCTCCTGTGTCTCTGCCTCTCTCTCTCTCTCTCTCTCTCTCTCTGTGTGTGTGTGTGTGTGTGTGTCTATCATAAATAAATAAATTAATCTTTAAAAAATAAATAAATAAAATAAAAGTAGTCATTAAAGACAGAGAAAATAAACATTTAAGGTGAAATATAAATAGAAACACACAAATCTAAACACATTTTAAATAAATAGCACACACTAAAGAGAGCGTGAGGAAGAAGAACTAACCCCAGTAACCTCTGATCACAATATTTTTACTGCATACCCTTTGTTCAAAGATAAGAACTGTACACACTCACATACGCACAAGGAACAGAGAAGCTCCTTGTACTACTCTGCTAATTTAAAATACATCAAAATTTAAATTGAAACAAAATTATATCAAAATTTAAAAAATGTATCAAAATTTTAAAATAACAAAATAAATAAATAAATAAATAAGAAAAATAAGAAAATAAATGTATATGTATTAACATTAATGCTTTTAGGAAAATCCGCAAGATTTCATTTATATTCTATACCTACATAGTTTCCCTGTTGCAATGTCTATAATCTTATGTAACAAGATTTCACACCTCAATTACTGCACTTTGCTATTTATATATGAAGATGACAAAGGTTGGGCAGCTCAGCCAGTTAAAGGTCGGACTTTGGTTTTGGTTCAGGTCACAATCTGAGGTGAAACCCCACATGGGGCTCCTTGCTCAGCAGAGTCTGCTTGAGATTCTCAGTCTCTCCCTCTTCCTTTGCCACTCCTCTCTCTCTCTTTCTCTATATCTCTCTCTTTCTTTAAAAAATAAATAAATCATTAAGGAAATGATTGACAAATAAGTAGTTTTAAATTTTGGTTTATTTAGCTATATTTCCACTTAAAGTTTAGATTTACTTTATAATAAAATTGCAGTGAAGCTATAAAGAAACTAAGTACCTTTACTATATCTGGTTTTGCAAAAGGAGAAAATACACAAAAATCAAATGTTCATATATATATATGTATACATACATATATATATATATATATATATATATATATAAACAGCTTAGTATTTTTATAGTTACATAAAGTAACTGGTTAAAATTGAATAAATGATCAAAAATATTTGGGAAACAAATGATTTTTAAAGAAATTCAATATTATATTATTGACTACTACTAATTTATATGATCAAAAAGAGATTCCTAGAGGGACCGAGAGACCACTCTGCACAATTTTATGGCAACAAAGTGGGCAATGTAGAAGGAATGGATAAATTCCTAGAAAAATATGACCTATCAAAATGAATTATGCAGAAATAGAAAATATGAACTGACAAATAACTACTAATAATTTTAAATAAAAAATCTTCCCAACAAAGAAAGTACATGGACAGATGGCTTCACTGGTGAACTCTACCAAACACTTAAAGAACAGTTAATACCAACCCTTCTTAAAATCTTCCAAAAAATAGAAGAGGACAGAAAACTTTAAAACTCAAAAAGTCATCATTAAACTGATACAAACGCAGATAGGGACACACACACAAGGAAGGAAGGAAGGAAGGAAGGAAGGAAGGAAGGAAGGAAGGAAGGAAGGAAGGAAGGAAAAGAGAGAGAGAGAAAGAAAGAGAGAAAGAAAGAAAATCACTAACAGATTTCAACAGAACATTAAATGGATTATACGCTATGATAAAGTAAGTGGGAATTATTCCTGGGATACAAAGATGTTCAACATTAGTGGAATATCCCAGATTACAGAATGAAGGATAAAAATCATATGATCTCAACAGATACAGGGAGGGCATTTTACAAAATTCAACCATTTACTTATGATGAAGACTTTCAACAAAGTGAGTATAGAGGGAAAGTACCTCAAAATAATAAAGACCATGTGTGACAAGACCACAGCTAATCATTCTCAACAGGGAAAAGCCGAAACTGAAAGCTTTTCCTCTAAGATCAGGAACAAGATTACCACTTTAATTCAACACTGTCCTAGAAGTCCTGGCCAGAGCAATTAGGACAGAAAGACAAATAAAAATCCAAATCAGAAAGGAGTAAGTGATGAAAGACAATAACCTAAAGGCTCCACCAAAAATCTGTTAGAATAAACAAATTTAGTAATGTTGCAGAACACAAAATGAATATATAAAAATCAGTTACCTTTCTGTACACTAACAATGAACTACTGGAAAGAGAAAATAAGAAAATAATTCCATTTATAATAGCATCAAAAAGAATAAATTATTTAGGAATAAATTTACCCAAAAAGGTGAAATATCTATACAGTAAAAACTGTAAGTCCTTGCTTTGAAAGAAATTGAAAAAAAAAAAAAAACAGGCAAATAAATTTGAAGATATCCCGTGTTCTTGGGTTAGAAGAATTAATATTAAGATTTCCATAATACCAAAACATATCTATAGATTAATGTAATCTCTAGAACACTTTAATAGCATTTTTCACAGAACTAGAACAATCCTTTTTTATTTTTTTTTTAATTTTTAAAGATTTCATTTATTTATTCATGAGAGACACACAGAGAAAGGCAGAGAAAAAGGCAGGGGGAGAAGCAGGCTCCATGCAGGGAGCCTGATGTGAGACTTGATCCCGGGTCTCCAGGATTACACCCTGGACTGGAGGCAGCACTAAACCACTGAGCCACCCAGGCTGCCCTAGAACAAACAATCCTAAACTTGGTATGGAACTATAAGAGATTCCAAATAGCCAAAAGCAATCTTGAAAAGAGGGAACAAAGGTGGAGGCAGATGCTTTCCAATTGGAAACCATATTACAGTATGGTATTGGCAAAAACAGGCGCACCAAATAACAGAAGAAAACTAGAGTGCCCATAAATAAACCCATGCATACATGGATAACTAATTATGGACAAAGGAGCCAAAATAAACAATGGGAAATGGATAGCCTCCTTAGTAAATGGTGTTGGGAAAATTAGATAGCTACATGCAAAAGAATAAAGCTGGACCCCTATCCTACGGCATTCAAATCAACTTAAAGTGGGTTAAAGATTTGAACATGAGATAAGAAGTCGTACAACTCCTTCAAGAAAATATAGGTGGCAAGCCCTTTACATTGGTTATTAGCAATGATATGTTGGATTTGGCACCAAAAGCAAGGCAAATATATATATATATATATATATATATTTTATATATAGTATATATATATATATATACTAAATATATATTTATATTTATATTTATATTTATATTATTTATATTTATTATATATATATAATTGGGATTACCTCAAACTATAAAGTTCTGCACAGCAAATGAAACAACCAACAAAATGAGAAGTCAACCTATGGAATGGGGAGAGATCTTTGCAAATCACTTACCAGATAAGGGTTAGTATCCAAAATATAGAAGGAACTCATATAATTTATGAAAGAAAGAGAGAGAGAGAGAGAGAGAAGAAAGAAAGGAAGAAAGAAAGAAAGAAAGGAAGAAAGAAAGAAAGAAGAAAGTAAGAAAGAAAGAAAAGAAAGAAAGAAAGAAAGAAAGAAAAGAAAGAAAGAACCCTATTGAAAAGAGGGTAAAGGAACCGAATAAACATTTTTCAAAAGACTATATACAAATGTCTAGTAGGTACATGAAAAGGCGCTCAACATCACTACTCATCCAGGAGACGCATATCAAAACCACAATGAGATATCACCTCACACCTGTTAGGATTCTATTATTAAAAAGTGAAAGACACAGATGCTGGTAGGAGGTAGAGGATGTAGAGGAAGCCCCTGTGCGCTGTTGGTGGGACTGGGAACCAGTACAGCCAGTAGAGAAAACAGTATGGAGGTTCCTCAGCAAAAGAAAACTAGAGGTACCGTATGACCAAGCGATCTTACCTCTATTGAAAGGCAATGGAATCGCTATCTCAATAAGATATCTATATTCCTCTGTTTATTGCAGCATTAATCCCAATGGCCAAAGTGTGAAAACCCCCTATGTGCCCGTCAAAGGAGGAATGAACAAAGAAACCGTGGTACACATATGTGACGGTTATTATTCAGCCTTGAAAAATAAAGAAATCCTGCCATTTGCAACACATTAGATGAACCTGGAGGGCATTTGACTAAATGAAATAAGCCAGATGAGGAAAGACAGATACTGCATGGTATCATTTATATGTGGAGTAAAAAAAAAAAAAAGAGAGAGAGAGAAAGAATAAAGAAAGAAAAGTTGAACTTACAGAAACAGAGTAGAATGATGGTTGCCAGGGCCTGGGAAGTGAGAGAAATAGGGCGAGTCTGGCAAAGATGTACGAACTTTCAATTAAAGGAAGACTAATGGCTGAAGATCTAATGTATAACATGGTGACTATAGTTGACAATATTGTATTATATTGTTGAAATTTGCTATGACGGTAATAGCTAAGTGTTCTCATGAAAAAATTTTTTTTAAAAAAGACGGTAACTAGATACGTTAGGTGAGGAACGTGGGAATCCTTCACAGTCTTTAAGGTATTGACTCATCAAACTGTGTACCTCCAATATACTGCACTTTTGTCAGATATACTCCAATAAAGCCGAAAAATGGAAAAAAAAATAAAAAGAAATTAGTAGAAGCCATAATTACCTTGACCTATTTAGAGAATTAAGCAAGAGTGTCACATTTACTGTGGATATAGAAAGTATCTCTGTAGCCACTATAATTAAGTATTAATTTCAGACTGCTTTATGGCATAATATGGATTATTTTCCACCACTAGCTAGAAAAGAAAAGAAATGAACTGACAACCATGCCCTATTTTCTGAAAGGCATCAACAAAGGACACTTTAGGGTTGACTATAGTTGCTGACTTGGGAATTGACTTCTTAAAACACTGAGACTTAACATTTAAGACTATGGGAATCCTGTCTGATAAACTCCACAGTGCAATTTGCCATGTGTTGAAAATTCACTCTTCATAATAAATAGTACAGAAATTAAAAAAAAAGATTAATATTATTTTTATATTGCCTTTATCATTTGATAGTGAATATGAAACAGACTATATTGAATTTTTTTAAGTTTATGTCTGACATTAGTTCCATTAATGATATTTTCTCTAAGGTAGCTTAAGAGTGTCAACGGTAAGACCTCCTGCTATTCTATAGTTTTTGGTCCAGAACACAACGGATAAGAAAGTATGAGAACTGGCTGGGAAAATTAAAGTTAACTGCATTGTGGGAGAGTCTGGATGGCTCAGTCTGTTAAATCCTCAACTTCAACTCGGCTTACGACTTTAGGGTCCTAGGATGGAGCCCTGTGTGGGGCTCCACACCCAGCGCGGAGACAATCCTGTCTCTCCCTCTCCTTTTGTCCCTTTCCCTGCTCATGCCTCCACTCTCTCTCTCTCAAATAAATAAATCTTTTTTTTAAAAAAATGATCTTTTCATTTATTAGATCGAAAGAGAGAGGATGGGGGGAAGGGCAGAGGGAGAGAAACTCTTTAACAGAATCTCCGCTGAGCACAGAGAGTTGGGCTCCATCTCACAACTCTGAGATCAGGACCTGAGCCCAAACCAAGAGTCAGTCAATTAAGCACTGTGCCATCCAGGTGCCCCAATAAATAAATCCTTTAAAAATTGTGTTGTTCAGCATGATTTATTATTTCTCAGGCATATCCCTGCTCTTTTATGCAATTTCAGCTGATATGTTCTGCTTTCTAGTACCTTGAAAAAGTGGGTTGTACCCATGATTACAACAATTTGTATTTTGAGAAAGATACTCAGATGGCTGTATTTTATAGCATTTAAAGCTATTAAAGAAGAAGGTTAATAAAGTTGGGGAAATGACAGGTTTTGAATATATTCCACTAAAATAATCTATATCATGTTGTGGTTGAAAAAAAAATAAAACAAGGTCTTTTGTTGCTACTGTTTTTCCTCATATACTTTGGTTAGTTAATTGTTCAATTTATTTATTTTATAATAATTTCTTTTATGATTATTGTATTTTTGTAGATAAGAGTAGAAAACAATACTCTGTAAGGATATGGCGATTGCATATAATTCAATCTGGTCTGATTGTCATATTGATACAGTCTAAACCTGCAGGCAAGTTTTATAATTTTACTGTGGTATTTTATATTTCACTTTCAATATTACACTTAACCAGGTGTCAAAAGTAGGGGGAAAAGAAACAAAGCCACACATTCTTTAACATCAAACTTAATCATTTGTCTGATGTCACACTAAATACAACTCTTTTTCACATAAATCTCATTTATGTAAATTTTATGGCTGATGCAAGATAGTATTAGCGGAACGAACCCTCATTTGGTTAGAAGTTAGGTTACTTGGGATTTAAGTGCTGGTTATACTAGCCTGACATCTTTGGTTAAAGCTCAGTTTTTCTAAGGATCAATTTACTTATCGAGAAAGGGACAGCAAAAACTATCCTGTTGAAAGATTTAAGATAAAGCATACAAAATCCTATAAAAATGGAAAATTACGGCACCTGGGTAGCTCAGTCAGTTAGGCTCAGGCCATGGGTCCTGGGATTGAGCCCCACATCGGGCTCCCTGCTCAGTGGGGAGCCTGCTTCTCCCTCTCCTCCCTAATTGTTATCTTACTCGTTATCTCTGTCTCTCTCATAGAAATAAAATCTTTTTTAAAAAAGTAAAATTAATTTTTCTATTGTTTCAATTAGCTTCTTATCTTCATTGAGATGGCAATTTACTGATAAGTCATTTTTCCCAAACAGTAGATTTTATCATCTTCTTAGAATCCCCACAGACTTTTGTGGAAACTTCAATTCTTAAACTGATTGTCTCCATTGATAGAGCAGGTGTTTAGTTTAAAATAGAGACTTCCGAGTACAGTAATAAGAACATTCTAATGAACTATGTGGCACATATACTGTCTACGAACAATAATAATTCAAAAATATTCTCTAAAAGGGCTGTAACCTTAGACATTTCAGCCATCAATTATAAGTTTCCCATATAAAATTTTTGGGACCAAGAAAACTTAGGTAACTACGATTATTTTTCCAAAAAAAATTAGGTTTTTGAAAGGAGCAGTTTGAATGTAAACAACCTCTCTTCTCAACATAATGCAAATTAAATGTACTGAAAATCCGCTTCACTATGCGCCACTCTTCGAATGGTTCTTAGAACCAATTTGGACAATATTTCATGTAAATCTCAAGCCTTCAGGACACATACAAGAACCACCAGTTGGAGTAAAATAACAAAAATACAGGCACCTTATTTTTTTTTCCCCAACAAAGTGACACGGCATTTCAAGCTGTGAATATCTAACACTGTCTTGACAACTAGGCACATATTTATATTTCCCGCTATTCTAGTCAGGGAATAGTTCAACACGGTCTCAGTTGATTTAGTGCCAAGTCAAGTCAGTCTTTCAACATTTGTCCAGGTAACTGGACCAAGAACACGTGGAGAAGACTTGTCACAAATTACAGTGATATTCTTTATTCTTTGAGTGGTTTTGTTTGGCAGGAGTGATGTTGAACAGACAGCGGGTAAACACGCGCATCCACTGAATTGTAACACTGGGAATATTAAATAAAGTGTGTCGTTTGATACACTTCACTAGAGTAAAACCACTGAAACCACTTTCCTCTCCAGAATATAAAACAAAGAAAAAGAGGGCGGGGTGTTGGGGGTAAGGGTGGCACGGGGAGGAAACGGGATTGCAACAGAGAGAGGGACATATACGCAAAACTTTAAATGAGGATGGATGTCGGGAAGTTGGGTACAAGGAGGATTAAGTGTAAGTCAACATAAAAGAAATTTGGATTTCAATTAATGAGTTGTTCATGGATGAGATAGGCAGTTACCTGGAGATGGTAGTAAAACGAAAATAAACTCTTTAGCCAGCAGAGGTTTTGGAAGACAAATGATTAAAAATAATAATAATAATATGGAAAGAAAAGGACTTCTAATTGCTAATACTATTTCTAGTCTGGTGGTGAGACAACCTGAAGCTTAGAAATTGGGGAAGGGTTTTCTTTTCCATGTTCCAACATAGACTAACTGATCGGCTTCTCAAAGGTGTCCATTTCTCACCTCCCTATACTTATTCTCACCCACAGCTTTCTGAATCCCTCTTTGCTTTGAGCAAAACCAATTAATGATTTGAAGCTAAGCATATCTTTGATTATAACTGATCACTGCTGTTATAATTATGACCAGTTACTGTGAATGTCACTTTGTATGCCTCATTTACATGAGCCTCCACCTAACCTGATCAAGGTTTTGTGCCTCAAAACTATATGAACCTTACAGGAACCGTAAAGTCTCTTGGAATTCTAAAATTAGATGGTGCTAGGGAATGAGGTTTGCTTAGCCCACGGTTTAACGTAGCTGAAATACTTGTAGCAAGTTGGTGGAAGTAATTACGATCAAGTCTGATATCTTGGACATGTAATCTTTGACATATTTGATAAATTATCAAAAGAATTAAGAGAATAGATTAGATTTTTAACATCCTAATATTGTAAGCAGAATTTCTGCTGTTCTGGATGGTTGAATAGGTGCGAAAGAATTTAAGGAGAAAAACCATGTATTTTGTAAACAAACCCATCAGAGGTATATGCTTATACACAATATTTTTTTTTTTAGTTTTAATTAGGTTAATTAAAATCAGGGTATAGCCCAAGGTCAGAATCATCAAAGACCAGTAGTCATGTTAAAGAAACGGGTTTCTCACTCAACCGATATTTTCTGAGAGCTAATGGAGTATAAAAATAGGGTCCAGGCTGCAGAACACAAATATTCCTCAGTCCTGATTGACATGGAGGCAGGGAAAATGAAAGGCTGCAATATATAATGTTGAAAGAACAGCAACATGAGGTCATAAAGCTTAGATCAATCGTCCTAGTGGCCCAACTAATGTTTGGAAATAAAGCATAAAGTTCTCTAGCTCAGTAGGTCTCAAAATTCATTTGCATCAGAATCACCTGGAGAGTTTGTTGGAATACAGATGGTTGGGCCCCATCCTCAGAATTCCTACTAGGGTCTGGGACAAAGTTTGAGATACTGCATTTCCTTATAGTCTTGTAAGATCTGGACCTATGTCTGACTGTCTGTGTATCTATCTATCATCTATCATCTATCTATCTCAATGTGTATGTTATATTAGTATAATTATTTTTAAGGTAAAAAAAATAAGGTTCAGAATGATTAATATGCCAAATGAACTAAAGCCTTGTTTTTGTTAAAAAGATAAGAAGACATTATTTTCTGTGTTATAGGAGGAAAGGATTTAAAAAAAAAATACCTTTTTTACTCTTTACTCTGATTCTATAATAATCAAGACCTTTTTAGGTAGGCAACGAGACGTACTGAGCAGAACTATCTTATAGGAAGTTCCTTCCCTTGTCTTACTCGAACAATCCATTTGGATCATGTGTTGTGGAAGAGTGCCTTGCATGCTTACTTGGGAGACACCTACGTGAATCAATGCAGAAATTGTGGTATACTTTCCAACCAACTGTTACGTGCAAGTGTGAAGGAACACCAAAGACATTATACTAAGCAAAATAACCTGCACACATTATTATGCATATATCAGGTTTCCGTTTGCATGAAGTGCCAAAATTCTGTACTATGGTAAAAGTGAGACTGGTAGTTAGCAAGCGCTGGCGATGGGCACTGACTCTGAACTTTCCAAGGTGATAAAAATGTAGTATCGCTACATAGGCACAAAGATTACACAGGTATATCCTTTTGTTGGTTAAGATGTGTGCATTTCAATTTATATGTTTTTTTTCCATAAAAATAACAAGTGGTGCTGTGGGGTATGAGGAGATGTACAGACAACACATAAATAGTAGAATGTAGATAGTCAATGAAGCAAGGTGAGGCATATGGAAAGTTTGTTACGCTCTTCTGTTTATTATGTACATATTTAAAAAAACAAAACTGCCTACTTGGACTTGTATTATTCTATACCCTTCTTTAGAACTTAATCATCCTTAGATTAATTAATAAAACAAGAGTTCCTAAAAATGGAAAAAAGTGGTAATTTTATATTAATTCCTCTAATAATCATTTACCTAACAGTATTGTAGGGTATTAAGCCAGATACTACTATTCACTTTGAACAATTTATTACTTGTAGTTTTTATTTACAATTCACAACCTGCCTTCTCCTCCTTCTTATCTGTCCACAAAATTGAGGATTGCATTATTTTTTATGTGAATAAAACCATAAGACACAGAGATCTTAAGATAATTGCAAGAGGGAGGGATAAATGAATCAGAAACCAGTGGTATAAGTCACTACACTTAACCAGAGATTCTTAGCAACCAGGACAAAAAGAGAAATACAATGAATTGAATCTTTTCCTTTTCTGTGTATTTTGGAGACATCCTTCCCCCACCGACCCCCACACACTGACACGATATTTGTAAAGGAATTTTCCATGTGAGTCCTCTATGACTACATTAGTAATACAGTAAATAATGTTATTTATTGCACTGATATTTTGTAATTGAGTCTAAGAATTCTGGCCTGCAATTTTGTTCAAAATGGTTGGTCATTTCACTGTTGCTAAAGAAGGTAGGCAGGGAGCATGACTACTCATATTATAAAAATGTTTCTTTAAGCAGGATTCTAAAGGAATAATGGAAAGAGAAAAATCAGGACCTGGCAAATATCACAGAAATAACTGAAACGAAAAAGAACTATTGATGAATGCTATTATTTATGAGGAAAAGTAAGATAAGAAAGAGGATATTTAGGTAGCTTCATAGTATCTTCCTAGAAGATGTCCGTTAATCACAAAGGGGAAAAAAAGAACACCTGCACGGTAGAGAAAACTAGCAGACAGCACCACACCTGAGAGATACAAGCTAGCATCATGAGAGATGACCCGTGCCCGTGACGTTCCTCCTCATAGAAGGCACTGAGAAGGGCGCACCGTCTCTTCTGCAGTGTCCCTGCCAAAAATTGATAGCCACAGTCTAATCATTAGAAAATATTGGACAAGCTCAACTGAGATATTCTACAAACTAAACTGCGAGTATTCTCCAAAGGGTCAAGATAATAAAAGAGAGACTGAGGGACTATTTCAGGCTGAAGAGGATTAAGGAAACAAGACAACTAAATGCAGCATGGAATTCCAGATTGGATGCTGGATCAGAAGAGAGAGACGGGTGGGGGGAGAATTGGAGAAATCTGAATAAAGTCTACAATTGGTTAACGGCACTGTATCAATGTTAATTTTATGGCTTTGATAATGAAGTGCTATATTATATATGATGTTAATATGAGAGAAGTCTGGGATAAAGTCATACAGATTCTTTAAATACCTTATTTTTTTTAAACATTTTTTTAAATCTTTATTTATTTATGATAGTCACAGAGAGAGAGAGAGAGAGGCAGAGACACAGGCAGAGGGAGAAGCAGGCTCCATGCACCGGGAGCCCGATGTGGGATTCGATCCTGGGTCTCCAGGATCGCGCCCTGGGCCAAAGGCAGGCGCCAAACTGCTGCGCCACCCAGGGTTCCCTAAATACCCTATTTGAAATTTTTTGTGAGTTGAAATTATTTCAAAGAAAAGGGATGGGAAGGGAAGAAAAGAGAAGAAGAAAGGAAAGGAGAAAGGAAAGGGGAAAGGAAAGAAAAGGGAAAGAAAAGGGAAAGGAAAGGAAAGAAAGGAAAGGAAAGGAAAGGAAAGGAAAGGAAAGGAAAGGAAAGGAAAGGAAAGGAAAGGAAAGGAAAGGAAAGGAAAGGAAGGAAAAAAAAAAGCATTCTGAGATTGCTCTCAGCTCAGGCCAACATTTTGCTAGATATTACTGAATTCCACAGCTAGGAAATGATCTAAGCCAAAAAAAAAAAAATGTTGAGTAAATGTTGCCAACTGGTCAATATACCAATTTAAACAGAATATTCATAAAGTAGCTTTTTGATAGCATTGCAGCCCATTGATTTGTCAAGAAAAAGTTAGCTGTCATATGTAGACTCCTGAAACTGAGGCGTTATAACCCAGGGAAGTTAGAGCATTTGCAAATGAGACACGTGGACTGACATTTTTGGCGATGTAGATGGACATCTCCTAATTTTAATTCTGAAATTCTAATAATGAGACAATAGACTATAAGAAATACATATCAATAAGGTCTCAAGGAAAAACCTTAAATGCATTACTAAAAGTGTGCTTTAGAGGACAAAGCAGTAATCAGTAGACCTAACAAAATTTATAAATTATAACTCATATTTGATTCAATTTACTTCTTTCTTGGAGAGTTATTGATTAATCAGTAAAGTCAATGTACACAGAGGACAAGTGGACTTGAACAAGATAATTAGAAAGTCTTTTGTGCTATTTTGTAGAAAACAGGGAAAATTTTTGGCAGGGCACATGAATAATTACATGAATTTTTTGTTAGTTTAATTACTGACTGTAGTGTCATGGTTAATGGGTTACTATCACCCTGGAAGAAGGGTCACGGAGCTTCTTCCCCAGCCAAGACTGTATTAATGGACCACTTGTCAATGACACATCGGACAGAAACTCAATGATGCAGGGAGCACCTGCCAAAATCAGTTGTCCTCTCTCTGCCACATGACCCCTCAATAACGTGAACACAACCTATTGAGAGAAGGAAGGATGTCTGATGCGAAGATGGTCATCTTCAAGCTGCCAGTGACTGGCCAAACCAATAAGATCCCTTCCCTGAGGGAGCCGGATGAGTTGATCATATTAACTCCATTCTGCCCCAGCATCATTTTCCACTACTTAGGTCACCTAACGGGACCATATTTACCCCTCGACTCTGTACTCAAATTACAGACACCCTAAAGCAGCAGGTACTTCATCCTTCTAGGTATTTGTAAATGGTTTCCACCCATATGGAGTGCCTCTGCCACCCAGTAGTAATTTATCTTTCAGTCAACCAATAATAACATAAAATATGTCCTCTTTTTGCTCATAATACTGCAACTGGTCCAGACAAAAATCTATTAGACTTTTTAAAACGTTTTATGCCTTGTTGGAGTAGTCTCTAACTTGATCAGATAAAAAAAAAAAATCATTGTTTACATACAGAATAGTAAGCCATACCTCCCAGATCCAAGTTCTTCGACCTTGCTACCGCTTGATTAATTTTGCACGTACTTATAAATTACAACCTGTAATGCTTAAAATAATAATAAAGATGAACAACACACTTACCCACACTGGGATAACCAGGCGTAGAAGGGTCTCCTCCTGGGTTCAGTGACACCATGAAGGCATCATAGCTAAGATTTGCAGTCTTTGGTAAATCACAAGGATCAACATACAGAAGAACACCACCAAATCCAGCCTTTTCCAATAAGGAAAGCTAAAAAGAGGAGAAAAAAAAAAAAAAAACTATTAAAAGAATTATCATGTGCATTGAAAGTACCTGCCATTTGATGACTGTGACTAAAATGAGATGACTCCCCACCAAAAATAAATAAATGATTCTCTATTTTTTTTTCTTTTAAAATAAGCAGATGCTTCATATTTCCCAATTATCAAGCCCAGTCACTGAATTCCTCGAGGGGCCTCTTTCTTTTTCCCTCTGTCTCAACATTATTTTAGCAGCATTCCTGTAACATCTATATTTGAGTTCAGTTGTCCACACGTGCAATTTCTGCCCCTCTCATTTTTAATTATCTAGGTAGGTCTGGAGTCTCACTTTCACAAGATTAACAAAGGATCGACCGAAGATGAAATTCTGCTGTAGGAGAACTCTTCTGGCCACTGTCATGTCCTTCCCTTCGAGCAGAAAGTCGCCTGCAGCATTTTATGATTGTTTCCTAGGGCTGAGCCTGTCATACCAGTTGCTGATATGTTGAAAGATTTCCTCACATTTGGCAAAAAGTCACCGTCCTGAACCCTTCTAGGCCCCTGCGGCCCACTCGGGTCCGTGCCCTGGATACTCCAGCCATACCTCCCAGATCCAGCAACGGAAAGACAGAAAGAAACACGGGGCCTCCTTCCGAAGGGTCATTCCCTGCTCTGTCTTTGTCATTCAAGACCTTGAAAACAGTTCCTGATTATTTCACTTGAGATGTATCTAATGCAGATTCCTCTGTGTTCTTCAGTACGTACATGACGCGTAAGTATGATGGAGCAGATGAACATGGCATCTCAGGTCCTTTTTATTTTAACTTGGTAAATTAACTTCTGGGGTAAAGAGCTTACATATCTTAGTGTGACTTACCTGATGTGAAAAGCAGTCATCATAATTTGGTAACCCATTTGTTCCCCCCCTGAGAGAGGAAGAGCACTTAGGGGACACCGGGGGAGTTAATAATGGAGACATAGTAAGGTCAGCAGTTGCTGTTCCTTGTGGGAGTCTAGTTAACACCTCCAGTCCCCTGTTACTGCTTGTCTTCTTTATTGAGTTTTACAGTGGACTAAGCAAGGGGGCAGCTGTGGGCCTGGCTGGCCCCCTCCATGGGGACAGAATCATCCTTATCATCTCTAGCAGTGTACGCTGGCACTTAGCAGGTGCACAGTTGGCATTCAACGGTATTGGTAAATGAAGGAACAAATGAGAAAAGATGCTGGTTTGGCACTGCTACTGCTCTTCAAAAAAAGAGAACTGAACTCTGAGAAAATACTTAGGATGCACTTCTTTTTTGTTGTTGTTTTAAAGATTTTAAAGATTTGTTTATTTATTTGAGCGTGCATACGGTGGGGAGGGGTGGAGGGAAAGGGAGGGAATCGCCAGCAGACTCCCCACTGTGTGCAGAGCCTAGTGTGGGCCTTGATCCCAGGACCCCGAGATCATGACCTGAGCTGAAATCAACAGCTAGATGCTCAACCCACTGATCCACCCAGGTGCCCCAGGATGCACTTCTACAGGAAAAATAAAACATAATTGTAAATATAATATGGTTTTTACATAAAAGAAGCTATATGCAGAAAAAATAAAAATACTTGATGTAAGTACATCACATTAATGGCATTTTTTCAAATCCTTTAAAAATATTCTGTACATTAATTTTTGATTTATGAACAAATCTGTACTAATTATTAATGCATATTAAATAAGATATTCCATTATTAATCAGAAAAAATTCCTGAGAATCTAAGCAAAGAACAATTGATTCATATGTTATGATTTTCCATCAGTGTTTTAATGAAGAGGGAGATGAATTTAGGGAGAGGGGAGGAATGAGAAAAGGAAAAGAGTGCAAAGACTCTGTCAATAAAGAGGGCCAGATTTAAGACTGATTCTCCAAAAGCTCACACTGAAGTCCTCAGGGAAGGTTTCTAATGTTTAGATGCTGAAATCTCTATTTTTAAAAAGAATAATCAATGGAATGATTTTGAATGTTCTGCTTACTACAGAAGAATATATCGAGAAAAAAATATATAAACAACTCCAGATAGCAATTTTTAAATATTAAAAACTATTTTCTAAAAAATATTACTGAAGTGACTTGTGATCATTAGAGAAAAAAAGATACAGGGAAAATAATAATAATAATAATAATAATAGCAGCAACAGTCCTATCTTCCTGTGAAGAGATAGCAAATGGTAATATGTTGGAGTCTCTAAATCCTTTTATTAGAGCTTTAGGCACATATTCACATATACTCACAAAATAAGGCCACAATTTTGCAAGCTCTATTTTTTCCCACTTAAAAACACATACTAAATATGTGTCCATGTTGATAAGTACGCTTTTATACAGTATTAAGAGCTGTGTACTATATCCATATGGGGATGCTCTACATAATAATAAAATATAGAAAGGCTGAAATCATGCCATTGGCAATGACGGGATGGAGCTAGAGAGTATCACCCTGAGCGAAATAAGTCAGTCAGAGAAACACCACATGATTTCACTCATATTCAGAATTTAGAAACAAAACAGATGAACGTATGAGAAGGAAAAAAAACAGAGAGGGAAGCGAACCATAAGAGACTCAATTATAGAGAACACACTGAGGGTTGAGGGAAGGAGGTGGGTGGGCAGCGGGCCACATGGGTGAGGGGGTATTAAGGAGGGCAAGTGATGTGATGGGCACTCATCACTAAATCACTAAAAAAGAACTAAATTCTTTTAGTGATTCATAAAATATTGAAACCGATATTACGCTAGATGTTAACTAGAATTTAAATAAAAATTTGAAACAAAAAAAAATATATACAAAGGCCATAAAATGGTATTTGAACAATCCTTGACTGTTGCTCTTACAAATTTGATTTTTTATAACCTACTTCAACAAACTTCCTTACAGCTAAATCATTACACAAGTATTTTTTTTTCATGAAATATATTTCCACAGGTAGAAACTCTAAGTGAAAGTACTGTTATTTTTATGATTTTTGGTAAGGTATTTTCCCGGCAGAAAAACTGTCAGAAGTTACATTCTTACCAAGTTATATAGCTGAGTATACGTTTCCTCTATGATCAGAATTAAACATTACTTTTTCATAAATATTAGCCAACCTAGCCAAAAATTGCTTGTCTATTTTTTTCTTGATTAAAGTGAAGTTAAATTTATTTTTGCTTGTAACTGGCCACTTGCATATTTTATTTGAAAATTACCTGCTAGTGAAAATTTTTTTACGATTCCTGGAGTACTTATTCACTATTATATATGGAGTGCCACCTTTGTGCAGGTAATATGCTGGCATCGCCATACGGAGGTAAGTAGGACAAAGTCCCTGCTCTCAGAAAGTTCAGTTAACCAGTGGAATGATGAATAGTTTTCATATTAAGTGTTAACCCCAATTAACTGGCAATGAGTGGCTGCCGAGGAAGCATTTTGAGGCCAAGTCCAGGGTCAGTGAAAAGTGGGAAATGGCTCTATGAGAGTTGTCTGCTGTGGACACGAGAAAAGAAAGTGGCAATTCACAATTTTTGTTGTCGTTGACCCTGCTTTAGTGGGAAAGTCAAATCATTTTCAAAAATCTCTTTTAAAAAACGTCAGTACATTAACTATCTGACTGATTAAAGTTTATGAAACCTAGCGACTCAGAATTTGCCATAATCAAAAATAAAATGCAATTGCATATTTTGTTTCCTCTGATTATGTTTGGTAATACACTGTGATTTTCTTTTATAATCAATATATATTTTTCTATACGTGACAGCTTATAATGAAAGCGATGCAGTTGTCTTTTAAAGATTTTATTTATTTATTCATGAGAGAGACAAAGACACAGGCAGAGGGAGAAGCAGGCTCCCTGGAAGATTCGATCCCAGGACCCCAGGATCACTACCTGAGCCGAAGGCAGACGCTGGACCACTGAGCCCCCAGGGGCCCCCGAAGCAATGTAGCTTAACAGTATAGGGTCTTTTGCCGGAGTTGATTACTTCCCTACAACCCTGAAGAGATAGCAGCCCTATATGTGATTTTACCCATTTTTCCCCATCCTCTGCCTGTAATGGTCGGACCTCAGGTGTACACTTCTCTGATGTTGTCAAGTCTGGTTCACGATGCTATCCCTTGCTGGCTACCAAAAAGTTCTTAAACAAGTAGTTTAATTTGGTGACTTAATTTCAGAAATTATCTATGGCTGGATTTCCACGGAAGTTGGCAACTGAGCAGACTGCCTGCCTATGTTAAGTCAGATTAAAAAGAAAAAAAAAAAAGTTCCTCTGCATTGTTAGCATTGTATCTTGAACATGGTGAGGTAGTGATTGCCTAAAATATTCGAAAGAGGGGATTGCTGGGTGGCTCAGCGGTTTAGCGCTGCCTTTGGCGGAGAGCTTGATCCTGGAGACCCGGGATCGAGTCCCATATCGGGCTCCCGGCATGGAGCCAGCTTCTCCCTCTGCCTGTGTCTCTGCCTCTCTCTCGTGAATAAATAAATAAAAATAAATAAAATAAAATATTCAAAAGATCTACTATTCTGGTGAGATGATACTTTTAAAAAATGCATTCAAAGGCGAGTCAATATAAAAAGAATGAAGCCAGCTGTCATTGGGCTGTCTGCTTTTTTTTTTTTTTTTAAGGATTTTATTTATTCATAAGACACAGAGAAAGAGGCAGACATACAAGCAGAAGGAGAAGCAGGCTCCATGCAGGGAGCCCGATGTGGGACTCGATCCCAGGACCCTGGGATCACGCCCTGGGCCGAAGGCAGGCCCTAAACCACTGAGCTGTCTGCTTTTGACCATCCCTGGGAGCACAGGTAAAAGTTGTTGTTAGCCCCACGTCAGATCGCTTCAATCTAGGGTGATGATGACACTAGGGGTCTAATTCACAAAAAGAGAGAGCAAATATAAGGCTAAGATTTCCTAATACTGAACTTTGATTATGCTTTTCCTCTCAAGTACTATGTGATAAGTGTGGGGTTCTTTGTCATCATGCCTCCCACCTCGCAAACTAAGACGATAGTTGACAAAACAGAGCCAGTTAGAAATTGGGACGGAGACATAAAAACTGAGTCAAGCAGATGGCCCTGAGCTCAAGTGTTACAAGCGGGCCACGGCCCCTGGCTGGCCCCTGGCTGGCCCCTGGCTGGCCCCTGGCTGGCCCCTGGCTGGTATGCTGTCCTGACCCACTGGGCCGTACACCCTGCAAGGGCACCGTTTCCTAATTTACACAAAGTGCCCTAGGAACACGTCTCCATGAAAACAGGAATCGTTAAACCAGCCTCCTATCCACAGAGCTCCCACCCTTTTATCCAGCTCAGAGATCTCGAAGTGCGGAGCCAACGTGCTCTTCACTGAAGTATTCATGGGTACAGAGTCCCCAACGTGCCGGAGGTGCCCGCGACACGCGCTGGACTAGTCACTGAGAATGGTCAACAGTCGTCCTGGGACGCTCTTCCATTTGTGTGTGCAGTGTCAGTCAGCTCCCTTCCAGCTAGGACAAGAGTCATCATTTGAAGCCGTTATAGTCCACAAAATAAAGTCTCGTATTTTTTTTTTAATCTCAATGGATTCATAAGGATTTGAGGGTCATTTTTACTAGCACTGGACCTGTTTGAAGACAGGAATGCTACGGCTTTATTGTATATGCCCAGTGCCTAGTCCAGTACCTGGCAGCAAACGATTCCTCTATTGTTGAGCTGATGAATAAATTAGTGTATCCATGGGTGAATGCATATGGGGACAAATAGAGTACACGGATTTATTTTGCTCTACACTTCACACCCACTGGCTGGAAAACATGCACTACCTTTGTTTGTATCATTTTGTGTATATATATATATATATATATATATATATATATATATAATCTGTCAAAAAGTGAATATACGTATTAGGTCAGCTCATTTCTGAAATTAAACCTTCCCCCACACTCAACGAAATGTGTCGCTTTCTTCTTAAACTTCTATAAAAACACACAATTAAAGCAGAATTTGGTTTGATTTTTGTCCCATTTCATTTTATGTTTTGTTATCTAAAAGTTAGAGATAAGGAGTGGTGGAGACGAACACGCTGGGATTTGAACATGGGAGTTTGTCTTGTTGACAGGGTCTTGCAGATAAAATGTCTTTGGTGAACTTCAGGGTGACTGATCCCATATTTCTTGCTGTGAACCATATTAATACATTTCTCCTTGCGCATGGTGTATAAAGCTAGGTCCTAACAGTTGCCAAACAATTACCTCTGAAATATATGGTACTACAAATCCACGGGCTGGATCCAGCATTCCTACTGAACAGGCCTTACAAAACTCAAAGCTCCCTGAAAACTACTCTTTCAGCCTGGTACCTAAAAATGGTCCAATATAGGTTTATATTCTCATTGCCTAGAGATTGGCAGCATGTGAGTGGCTGCCTGGTATTTATATATTCAGGGGAAAAAAAATCATTCAAAGGAGATCAAAGCCAGGAATCGTAAAGAGAAAGGACCCTGCTCTGATTCTTGCCATTTAATCTCTTCCATTATTGACTTCTATTCTTATTTTTCAATAAAAATGTATTTTTTTCTTCCTATTTCAGAAGGAGGGTGTTGTTATGAATTGAACAATCCACCTCTCCAGTGTCTTCATTGTGACTTCCACGGCTAGACTTTAATCCATCTACAGAGGCTCCTAAGTCATCAGTTCATCCTTTTGAACCCCTTGAATGTCAGCTTTGCTCTTTTTATTTTCATGGGTTGCAATGCAAGAATCAACGTTGGAAGCTTGTGGTTTCCTCTGGTATTTAGCTGCTTCACAGCACTGGTCGAGCCCTAGAACCAATCCTCTGGCCTCCATGACTAGAAAAGCTTTCTGAGTCTTCAGGTGGAAAACAAGAGCAAATATAACAAGAAGTCCTTAGTTTTACAAATAAAATTAAGGCCCACTGTTATGGGCTGAGTTACGTTCCCCTAAAATTCATACGTTTAAGTCCTGATATTCCGTACTTCAGAATGTGACTATATTTGGAAATAGACCCTTTAAAGAAGTGATTAAGGTTAAATGAGGTTATACTGATGGATTCTAATCCAGGATGACTAATGTCCATAAGAAGAAGAGAGAGATGCATCAGAAGTGTATGGACATACAGAAAAGGTATATATGAGGACACAGCAAAAAGGAGGCAATTGAGAAGCCAAGAACAAAGGTCTTAGGATAAACCAAACTCATCAACACCGTGATCTTAAATTTTCAGTCCTTAAAACTGTAAGAAAACAAATCCCTCTTGAAACCGTCCGGTGGTATTTTGTTACGGCAGCTCTAGCAAACTCACACGCCCACGTGAGGTGCCAAACGTTGTGAAAATAATTGTGATCCGAATCTAAGTCTTCTGAGGCTGTTTTTAAGTCAAATCATCAAGTACTAATTGCACATCTCCTATGAGCCAGATACGGTACCCAAAGTTATTTGTTGAATTTCATTCAGAATATCTGATTCGTCATTTCAATTCCCACTATGTGGTTGTTGACATTGTGATTCAGAAAGGTTAAAAGCTTGACCCACAGTCAGAACTACTAAGTGGTAATTCCAGGGATCAAACTAGAATTTTCCAAATTCAAGTCTGGCAATCTTCCTGCTAAAGCACACCTTTCCTTTCAATTATACACCCATCCTTTACAAAGACAAATAGACTGGCTAAAGGGTGAATTTATAAAACACATCAGATTCTCTTGCTGTGATTTGCTTTCCTAGAGGACAGTGGAATCAATACTGTGTGAATTATATGCCTGTTTATTTAGATTGCTAAAAAGACTTGGGTTTTTAGAAAATACTGTCAAGGGGATTAATATGCATTATAACAGAATGTGTTAAGGATTTGTGGCCAGAGTGAACAGAAAAATAAAAATAAACCTAGAAAAAAACAAAACCAGAAACCTAGCATTTCATAGCAAATTCTGATTCATTTAATTTACATGGCTCTGGCATTTATGAAAAATAAAAATATTGGATGTGTAATTCGTGATCATTCCTTAAGCAGATATTTTGACTTCAGGGCTTAAATTTAAATTTATTCTTCCTTTTTGAGATTGTTTTCCCTGTTAATAGGTTTGTTGTTTTGCCCTTTAATTACGTATTGTATTGTTAGTATGTCATTAAAGAGATTTTAAGATTCCTGTTTGCTTTGTTATATTTCAGAAATAAACTCACTTTCCTTTGTTAAAGAAAAAAAAAGACTATCATGGTGAGGAATATTCACTGTAATCAGATGGAGTATATCCAAGGCATAATCACAGCATTCTTTTTTGATTTCACTCAACACCTCTACTTGGATTTCAAATTGCTTTACTTAATGTATCCAAAGTTATTTAAATAATTCTAGTGAGATTAATAAGAAGCAATGACCTTCTGCTTTTGTGAAGAAAAAAAACTGAAGTTATGCAGAAAGTTAAGCCTGTTGTTGAAGTTCTAAAAAGAATCCTCAACTTTTATCATTGCAATTCAACAAGGAGGGAAGTAAGGAAGGGAAGGAAGAAGGAAGGAAGGAAGGAAGGAAGGAAGGAAGGAAGGAAGGAAAGGAGGAAGGGGAGGAGGGAGAGAGTATCTATTTTGTAAGGTATCCTCACGTACAACATTTTTATTTCACTTTAAACTAATGTCTCATTGTGGCCTGTGCAGTTATTCTCATTTCAAATGAAGTAATCGTGAAATAAGGAAGACTCGATCATGCCACATAGCTAATAGCATATTCAGAGTAGAGAGATTTCTTTTCTTATTGGTTTTCCCATTACACTATATTACTTCTAAATCATGAAAAAAGTAACTTTGCAAATTTCTTTATTCAATCGAGTTATTGGACAACCGTTGTAATGTTTGCTGCATAGAAGGCTAATCTTAAAAAAATTAATTATGTTATCATTTTTCCAACTGTAGCTTCAAAATATCGAAGATAATGCTGTATTTTATTTCTATGTTTTTGATCTTTCCTTTAAGTGCTGGGTCCACCTATGGTACACGAGCACGTTACTCTAGGCTCCAGACTGATAAACAGTCATAGAGTGGGGATGAGCAAGTATTAACCTAAATCATATTATTTTCAAGGAGAGGGATCTCAGGCTGGGATAGGAAACACAGTGGCCTGAGGTCTTTTCCTCTGTCAAGGAAATTCATGAATTGAAAACGCATCAGTTTTTTTTAACATGATTACATTACTTACAGTCAATATTGGGAGAGAATATATAATTGGTATGAATAAATAAATTGCTCATATTACCAACTGCTAGACTCCATCTGTAGGCATGGTGTTGCTTTTATTAGGCAAATCATGTTCAAAAGGAACAAGAAATAATATATTTTTTAAAGATTTTATTTATTTATCCATGAGAGACACAGAGAGAGAGAGGCAGAGACACAGGGAGAGGAGAAGCAGGCTCCATGCAGGGAGCCTGATGCAGGACTCGATCCCAGGACCCCAGGATCACACCCTGAGCCAAAGGCAGATGCTCAACCGCTGAGCCACCCAGATGTCCCCCACAAAATAATAATTTTTTTTTAAATTTTTATTTATTTTATTATTTATGATAGTCACAGAGAGATAGAGAGAGAGGCAGAGACACAGGCAGAGGGAGAAGCAGGCTCCATGCACCGGGAGCCCGACGTGGGATTCGATCCCGGGTCTCCAGGATCGCGCCCTGGGCCAAAGGCAGGCGCCAAACCGCTGTGCCACCCAGGGATCCCAATAATTTTTAATATATGTTCTACTACCCTTAACTAAGAACATTAAACTAAAGTCATAATAGGAAGAAAACCATGGATAATAATTATATAATTTCTGAAGGTATCACAGAAATTTGTCATTGCTTAGGTTTATTAACATAAGTAATATGTTACTTATGTATATTACTATGTGTATTTATTGATATGAGATGTTACTTAGATTACAATATATTACTGTTGACATAAGTAATATTCTGATGTTTCACTGTTAAAGAATCATTATTCAAATTTTTTTTCTACTGCCTATACAAATAGTTCTATAAAAGAAATACTAAATTGAGCTCTTAATTTTATACATAAAGGAAAAAAATAGATATATAGTTGATGTTCAATGCTTTCCTAATTTATAGTATTACGGATCATAACATGAACATTGACAAAATTAAGTTAAGGTATCATAGTAGTATATATACCATATACATATCAGGTAAAAATATTAAAATTAAAAAAATTAGAAATATTGAAAATACTATATATATATAT
Source organism: Vulpes lagopus (assembly GCF_018345385.1). NCBI lineage: Eukaryota > Metazoa > Chordata > Mammalia > Carnivora > Canidae > Vulpes > Vulpes lagopus. Next base: position 2,960,437 of record NC_054840.1, read on the forward strand.
ATAGCATTTACTTTTAAACATCTTTTTAATTTCAAAAATAATTTTTACTTAATTTTATCTAATTTTTACCTTACTTATGTTTTTACTTTGTTTTGTTTTGTTTTTTACTTGTACTCAAATTACTTTTAATATTTCACCATAGGAAAACTTCAGATCTTGGCCTACTTGCAAGTGCTATATAATGTTCTAGGAAAAGCATCTGAATTTATGAGTTGTTGGGTTGCAGCGTGGCTTGCAGGCCATAAGACAGGTGAAAAAGCCCTGCACTGAGAGGAAGAGGCCTTGACCTGGACCGGCCATGAGGACCAGGATGCTGGGTGCACCACTGAGACGCTCCACACTTCAGTGTTCGCAGCCATAAACAGGGATGGCATCGCCCTGCCAGTCCCACAAAGTGACCGGCGGACTCAAAGGAGGCCGTGAGTCTGAAGGGCTGTGCGGAGGGGAAGGGCCTACACGGTGCATGAGACTGTCTGGTTTGGGTGATGACCAAGGGGCCAAGGAGGCTCATCAGCTGATAACTGCAAGGATGCAGCTTCTTTGCATTTTGCTGGGATGGAGGATGATTTTAAGGAAAAAGAAAAAACAACAATCCCCAAAATTTGTTATCCTGAAGAAATGTTTCTTGACATAAAAATGATGACATTTCATACCTTTATTTCCAAAAGTAAATATTCATATGACTTAAATCTACTCTTCCATTATCTTTCGCTTATGACCAGGCTGTTTGCTTTTTTGTTGTATGTTAGAGGAAATGTGAAAGGAAAAAATTCTAAGATCCTCCCAGTCATACATCCCCCCCCCCATGTTGCATTAGCGTTTTTTTTTTTTCTTTTAAGATTTTATTTATTTATTCATGAGACACAGAGAGAGAGAGAGAGACACAGGGAAAGAGGCAAAGGGAGAAGCAGGCTCCATGCAGAGAGCCTGACATGGGATTCGATCCCAGGACCCTGGGGTCACACCCTGGGCCAAAGACAGACACTCAGCTGCTGAGCCACCCAGGAGTCCCTAGTGTTTTAAAATTTTTATAATTTTATTAAAATGTTAGTTTATATCTTTCAAAATTATGATGATTATTACAATCTAACAATCAAGGAAACACTCTTTTTGTTACCTTCTGTACAACTTTTCCCATTTAAGAAAAAAAAACAGACAATCTGCTTCACTGAGACATAATTTCTCAACCCCTCCTGAAAATAATTTATTTAACTATATAAAACCTGAGGTCTCAGTCAGGCACAGGACAAGTAACCAGAAACAAACAGCTGAAGGATGCTCTTACTCCCAGGCACAGTAAAGGATTACACATACGTGGACATGGATTATGTGCAGCTTTTTCTTTTTCCCCAAGAGAGTAAAATCTGATGCACAGGTCTTGCAGAGAATTCAATAAGAATAGAAATAATTTCCATATTGTCTTTTCTAATGGCACTAATTAGAAAGACTTGTATTTGTCAAACAGCAGAGTGCATGTCTCCTGTCCACGTAGTTAATAGATCGTGATTTGTTGCCTTTACAATTCCACCTGGCAAAAACTGACACAGGCTTTTTACAGCACAAACCCATCGAGGTCACAGAGTTTCCACTTCCCTGGCCCAGAAAGGCTTTTGATTTTCTTGAGAATCACTATGCCCTTTGGATGAAAAAAAACTACCTGTACGTACGTTTTCACTCCGAGCTTATTTTTTTTAAGTAGATAAGAGAGCAAAGGTCCATTCTGATTCTGACTTACCTTTTGAAAACTACATTAACTGTTAAGTCTACCAGCTAAATTTTTCATTACAGATGCCTAGGAATCTAATTCAAAGTATTATTTCAATGTACTATGTCCCAGGTGACTGAGGCACCCACTGCCAACCTCCCCCAGCCCTAGGACTATATGAAGACAAGCCTCTGGGCAGAGAACATATCCACTTTAATGCCTGAGTGCACAGAAATGAAGGGAAAAAAATAACTTGGGGGGATAGTTCTCAGCTAGCCACAGTGGGATGAGCAGCATTAGGTTACCTCTGAATGCACAACACACACACACACACATATAGGTGTGAAAAACTGAAAAAGGAGAAAACATTAGCATAAGTGATTTTATGGTTCATGGCTTCTTTCCATGCAGGTTCATCAGAACGAGTCCCTTTTTCCATGAGAGAATGGTTTCCTATATAGGAATGTCTGTCCCATATGAATATATCTATATACTTCATTAAAGCAGCAATATTAAGGGAAAATGATTTTTAGCCAATATCTGCTTTTCCTAGGCATTTCTAGAATGTCTAAAAGCTATTGTGCACCTCAAATGGGAGTAAATAATTACTCTACTTTGTTTTCTCTTTTAATTGAATAAGTTTTGCTCATGTTGCGATAACAGGTTTATTTGAAAGTGAAAGTAATTTGTTATAGAACAGCAGCTTTTATAAATGGAAATTTCTACAAAGGAACATTGTGAGATGTTTAAATATTAACCAGACATATTGTTCACTCTCAACACTAAATTTCAGAAACTTAATACAAATTAGGTACATACGTTATATTGCTGGGTCCTGCTTACCAGTGCTAAGAAATCCAAAATGTTCAATTCTAATTAAAAATGAAATTGAACTGCAATTCCCTGGAAACAAGGGCTGATCAGACTCAATAAGCTTTACTTAATTTATTTCAGAAACAAAATAATTGAATTGCTCATAGACAAAGAAAAAAAGTGCTTACATTGTTAAAGAAACACATGCTTCCAAACCCTCTGCAATTCTATTATATTTTCTAATGCTCACAGTTGATTACATATCCCATATATATGTTTCAAGACACTTAACGGTTTGAGAATATGCCAGAAAGCTTTATTATTCACAACATCTATATGTACGTTTACCAGGCCTGCATCATAAATGACATCCTTGAACTTCTCTTTTTTTTTTTAATTTTAAAAGAGATATAAAAACACTATCAGTCTTCATTGTAATCTTTTTTTTTTACTTGGGTTATCATTTAAAAAATAATAAAAATAAAAAGACTTTCCCAAATGCTTGACTAAGATCATTTCATTGTCACACCACCCCGGGAGATTTTTAAGGTCAGGCTTATTATTTATCTTATTTGTATTTGGTTTCTGTTTTTTCGACTTCAGAACACTGTGGCTCAGTGAGGTGTTATGACTTTTCCGTGGTCATACAGTTTGTAGTACTGAAGATGGAAACACTGGTTTTAAACTAGTAGGAAAAATGGAAAAGAATGAACTAAACATGAATGAAGAGTATATTGTTGGGCAAGGAGCAGGTCAGATTATCCCATGCTCCCCCCTCTTTGGGTTTCCCATTGCTTCATATAGGGATTCAGCTTCAGACCATAATGTTCCTACCACGACTAAGCCCAGAGGGTTCAGAATGGAACGGCTCCCTCATCTTGAGAAAGAGTGTTCTTTGGACATGAGGTTGGATTAAGGAGCAACGATTCTAGAATAGTCCTAGACAGTAACTCTCCCCAGCCCTGGATTTTTATAAGAACAGACAGTGCAAAAATCAGAGTAGTCAAACGATGAAATCAGCATGAACACTTCTTCAGGAGACAGAACTAATGCAGGAGAAATGTCCATCTGTCAGGGAATTTATAGAAGTCACCCTAGCAATGGACAGAAGTTGTATCTAAATCCACTTCTCTCATAGTATTTGCCTTTTTTTTTCTGGTCAAATAAATAAGGTGAGATAAATGAAATAATATAAGGCTTTTAAACAGGCATATGTAAGACAGTGTCATCGTCATAATTAATCCTGCAGTATACTTTTTATTAGATCTCAAAAATGTTTAAGAGAATATAGAAAGTATGAGTGTAATAAAATTGGATGCACACATCTAATCAGAAAAATAGGGGGGAAAAGATAAATAATGGGGATGCCTGGGTGGCTCAGTGGTTGAGCCTTTGGCTCGGGGCATGACCCCAGGGTCCTGGGATCGAGTGCCACATCGGCTCCCCTCAGAGAGCCTGCTTCTCCCTCTGCCTGTGTCTCTGCCTCTCTCTCTCTCTGTGTGTGTCTCTCATGATTAAATAAATAAAATCTTAAAAAAGAAGATAAATAATAAACATTACGTATGATGAAAGACAAATAAATAAAGCATATAAATTTTTAAACTGAAAGAAAACAGATGAATCATCCCATTAAAATCAGAAATATTTGAAAAGGAACCAAACCTTAGCAAAACACCTTACGTGTTTTAAAAGAAAGCTTTTTGAAACAAAATAATAAAGGAAATGATAAGAAAATAGGCACTTTGGCAAATAAAAAAAGCTAGAAGAGGCAAATCCATACAAATTATCTGAATTAAAAGCAATAAAGATTAAAGATACACCCTACAGAGTGATTTTTAAAAATCAGCAAAATAGATAAAGGATATTCCATATACCTGAGTGTGCTAAACAGCATAATGGCAAAATAAAAACATATTGAGAATGCAAGATGATATTCTAAAAATAGAATTATGTAGGGGATCAACTTCTTGTAAAATTGGACAAATTCTAAAGCCAGAAGTGGTAAAATATACAGGAATCAAGTAATTAAATTTTATGAACTTAACATTTTTTCAGAGAACTCACGCACACCCACAAATACTCACTTTACATGAACTTTGCTACAAAGAAAATATTGGAAAGACTCTGAAAACCACATTTGGAGATCCCTGGGTGGCTCAGTGGTTTGGTGCCTGCCTTTGGCCCAGACCATGATCCTGGAGACCCGGGATCGAGTCCCGCATCGGGCTCCCTGCACGGAGCCTGCTTCTCCCTCTGCCTGTGTCTCTGCCTCTCTCTGTGTGTCTCTCTTGAATAAATAAATAAAATCTTAAAAAAATAAAATTAAAGCTAGATTTGTATCGGTGCTATTATTTACCATGATCCAATCAGTTAGATATTAATAAAATCATGTGCAAAATCAACGTATTCCTTAATAACTAGAGATCACAAAACAAGTGAAAAGCATCTGGACCACAATGAAAAGTAGCATACGGGTCAGTGAGACTTTTGTGACACTGTGGAACTTCTATGAAGCTAAAAACTTAATAGTTTCTCTAGTTCACATACAGCTTACATAGGAACCTGGTTTTCTTTTGAATACATAAAATTAGTTAGAAAGATGGGTTATTTAATTCAGAAGCAGAAAATAATGAAATGGAAAACAACAAAAAAGAAAAGCATGTACTTTTTCTTTTCCTTTCTTCTCTCTTTTTTTTGTTTTCTTTTCTTTCTTTTCTTTTGTTTTGTAGAGGTTGGGGAGAGGCAGCGGGAGGATGAGAATCCACACCTGTGCGGAGCCCACCGCGGGGCTGGATGTGAGCACCCTGAGATCATGACTTGAGCCAAAAATCCAGAGGAGGTGGTTTCACTGACCGAGCCACCCGGGTGCCCCTGATGTACGGGTCTGAAGAAGTATTTACACAGCGAAATATCTGCAAACATTAAATAGGGAACAAATTCATCACAATTGACAGCAAGGTGAAATTAAATATTTCGTGAGCAGCCTGTCCGTGTCCCTAGACTCCGTCAGACAAAGTACCCAGCAGTGGAGCAGCTGGGCCTGCAGCTGCTCGGCCCCCCGCGAGCAGCAACGCACACCGGCTTCCCCTGGAAACTGAAGAGGAGGCTGCCAAGGGGAAGGGCCTTTAATAAAGCCAACAATGGGCAGAAACAATGCCAAATTAGTGCAGAAATCAGCACAGGCATGTGCCGTTTTGTCTCAATTACAGAAGTCAGATCCGCAAAGAGGGGAGTCACACCAGACTCTAGTGGGGGGCTGTGGTTTTTCAACCCTGGAGTCCTACACCTGAGGGTGTACTTGCCCATGTTCTAACCTCTGGAGAGGAGATCCTGGAAAACAAAGGGGGTCGGTTTCTGCTCTTTCTGCGCCTTGAAGAAAAGGAGATTCCCACTCACAAGTTCATTTCTGCGAATCCAAAAGCTCATGACTCCTGATTTTGTAAGTGACGCTGATGTCAAAGGAACCAGACAGGGGATGAGAACTCACAGGGAGCTGCTCGTTTGTCTCTCACTCCCCCTTCTCTCCCAGCCTGGACTAGTGGGGCATATTTTTTCTTTATTAAACTCATCGTGAATATTCACTCTGAAAATTGTTAAAGGTAAAATAAAATAAGAAAGTTGTCATAAGAATTCGGTTGCATAGGCCTGTGTCCGACCTTTGTGTCATCTTAATGGACACAGATACTTCCTACGCTGGGAAGCCAGCCACTCAGACTTCCTTTGGATTACTAGCACACAGGTTCACAGGTATTTCAGGGACAGCATGAGAAGCCCATCCTAAGCCCCAGCTGCTTTCTTTCTTTCTTTCTTTTTTTTTTTTTTTTTAAGATTTTATGTATTTATTCATGAGAAACAGAGAGAGAGAGAGGCAGAGACACAGGCAGAGGGAGAAGCAGGCTCCATGCAGGGAGCCTGACATGGGACTCGATCCCGGGTCTCCAGGATCACGCCCTGGGTGGGAGCCTGTGCTAAACTGTTGGGCCACCCGGGGTGCCCCAAGCTGCTTTCCATTGCTGTCCTACTGGCTTCATAACGAACATCTGGAATGGAGTACAGGGAATCAATGCAATACATAAATTATAAAATCGAATTATTGAGAAATCACATCATTTCAGAATTCTGACATTTTTCACAGAAACATTTTTCATGTCTTATCAGTGAAAAATATTTGTTAGAATCCTTATTTTATGTAGCTTCTTCGGTAGAATGATCTCTAAAGAAAACTTAAAAATGGGAATGGAGGGCAAATCATTGTGCTAGAAACATTGTGTGGGCCAGTTTAAGAAACATTATTATAATCCCTTTCGGTATAAAATCTTTAAAGGAAAGTAATAATATATAAAATTAGGTTATCTGATAAGAAGATTTATGTCAGGTCTTGGTATACATTTTAGGGGTCAGAAAGCAGAAAACCCCAGTTAGGATCTGCTATATGGGAGATGGTTTTCCTCGTGGTACTTTCCTTGTTCATACTACGCAAATATCGAAAGCTTCTTAAAGTAAGAAGCTAGTTCAAAGAAAGAAGCTAGTTCCAGCAGCCTTGAACATTACATGATTGTTATACGACCTATTTATTGGTGACTAGGCTTTATCCTTAAAAACTAATAACTACCATTTATTATTTGCCCATATCTTGACACACATTGCTGTTGGATTTACACAATTTGGAAAGATGGATGCTGTGATTTTCTTTTTACAAATAGGGAAACTGAGCCCAAAAGTTAAGTAACCTGTCTAGTCTCAGCACAGTCATGGAACTAAGAAAATAACCAGGTTATTTAACATTTTGAAGACAGATATTTTGTGTGTCTTCAAAACACATGCATTTGCCATATGATATAAGGCATCTTAGAAAAATATCCCAAAGAATATATTATTTCTGCCGGAAGCTATGTCAACAGACTGTCCATGGTACCTGTCAATGCCTCTGTTCTCATTAATTTTCTTTTTGTTTTTTAATAGTTTGTCAATTAATCTTTGAAATAAAATCCTTCACTTTCTCATGCCCTCCTTTAATTTTGGTATGTCCTTTCATTGCTAACTGTACTTACAAATATTTTTAAAGTATATAGATATTTGTCCACATGTATGTTTATATATATAGACTTTTATATGTACACACACGTATGTGCACGTACATATATGTGTGTGCAGAGACTGAGAGGGAGAGAGAGATTGATTCATTCATTCATTAACATTTGTGATTAAAATTTAAAGTACCAGGCCTACTTAACAAAATCCCTGTGCTACATGCCATTTTCTAACATAATATATTAGAAAATCTCATGTTAAAGTACAGGTAGTATTAGTAATACGGCATACCATATACATTAAAAAATGTATCTTTATGGGATGCCCGGGTGGCTCAGTGGTTGAGCGTCTGCCTTCAGCCCAGAGTGTGATCCTAGAAACTCGGAATCGAGTCCCACGTCGGGCTCCCTGCATGGAGCCTGCTTCTCCCTCTGCCTGTGTCTCTGCCTCTCTCTCTGTGTGTCTCTCATGAATAAATAAAATCTTAAAAAAAAATCTTTAAAAAAATATATATCTTTCTTCAACATATGTTCCATTAAGTCAGCTTATCTATGGGGATACATTTACGTATTATTTGCATTTCCTTAAAGGAGATATATTTAAGTATTGCATACTTCAAATAGTAAGAAAAGTTTAATGAAAAGGTTTACTATTCTGAGAGTGGCTACTGAATCATAATTACTATTCTAAAATCCCTTAAGCCCCAGCTAGGCTATCATTAATTAAGGTGGAAAATTAAAAATGGCCTAAAATTTAATCCACTGAAATACATGGATCAGTGAAACAAATGCTTGCCTTTGATTCATTCTTGCTGATCATTACCTTAAAAAAAAATAATAATTAATTTACTTCTTTCTCTATTAAGTGTTATTTAATTCCTATGATATTATATGGTCCAAACTAGACTTCCTTGAATATTGTAGTAGTTAATAACTTAGGCTTAACAGGAAAAACAAACAAACTGAAAGGGAAATTATAAATGGAATAGCTCGGAGTTCTGAAATAATTACCCACATTAAAAAATAAAATAAAATAAATAAAAAATATTTCTTGCTTCTCTTAAGATTGATTACTGCTTAGTGCATCTTGTGATCAAATTCATCCTATACTTTATCTTCTTCAAGTAAATTAAACTATCCCTCATGCCTCTGCCTAACAGCTGGCAAGTCACAAGAGTAAAAGTTTAATCAATTTACAGTGTCCCCCACTGGAAGGGCAACTGTATTTACCGTATCTGCACATCTTTCTTGTATTTTTGTCTCCATTCAGATTCAAAGCAAAGAGCCTCAGATCCTGAGACTGTGAAAGCATCAACATTATTGAGTAATCCACAATAAATACCCACTGGGACTGGTGTTATAATTTACAGCTAGATGCCATTCTTCACTTAACAAAAAGGGAGGATTATTTTGGTCCAGTAGAATTTCATCATTCACATTCTTTTTGGTACATACATCAGTAGTTATCAATTCTGCCAAAATTCTGTATTTCAGTAATTATTTTTTTTCCTTTTTTTCCTCTTCTTCACCCATCCTCATTATATCAATAGACTAAATCACAGCTAATTAAATGTGCTTCAATATGAGTTTTCATATTCAGTGAATCAGAAATATGTAATAGAGAAATTGGAATGAACAGTGTTTGAAGAATGCAAAGGAGAAAGACAGCTGCATGCATTTTTTATAGTGGTATCTAAGCTGTTCCATATACTTTGCTGTCACGACTTTGAGAGACTAACTTAAAACTTAACCTCAATAAATAAATATATAATAACACAATTTTACTTGCACTTAAAAATGTCCCAAAATACAGCCCAAAAGGCAGTTGAAAGGAAACACAGAGCTTTAACAAACGGATACGAATAAACAGTGATTTGCACCTCATTAAGATACAAGGTATTCCACAAAAGTGCACTTTCCATATAAATGAAAGTTGATCTTTTAAATCCTAAAACTGTTTCCCAGTTAAATTCAAATGATTTGGCTTTATCCTGATTTAAATATATCCAGTATAGAATTAGAAATGCACAACACATAACAGAGAAAAGGCTCAACTTTACTGAGGGCCAGGCCTTTGGAGAGGAAACAGGAAAGCTGGGCTGAGAACCAGGGTGTCCAGCAGAACAGAGTTGGGCGGGGTGGGGGGAGCAAGCAGAGAGATTTGAAAATTCCATAGCTTTTAAAATTTAAAATTGGACAATATAAATCCCAGAAATGGGAAACTCACAAGGAACGCTAAGATTTTTTCTTTTTTTTTTCTTCACTCCTTTTGTGAGATATTTGCTTTAATGATCAAAGAAAATTATGCATCATTAGAAGTCTGTTGATTGAGTTTTATCAGGTTCAGGAAGGGTAATCTGCATTCTCCACAAAGTCATAACTAAGATGCAACAGTCAGAGCTCAGAAGCAGTAAAACCAATGAAAGCATCCACTTAGGAATATCATGTCTAAGAGTTCATACTAATGAACAACAAAACAGGCTTCCGAGTCCATCCAGCCCATTGCTCACTGAGGTCACCCAATGGAAGTGCTTTACCATATAGGGGAGGAATAATTTCCTGTCCTCTTCAAGGTTCTTCTAGCTGGACTAAGAATCAAATTGACATGAGACAGATTAACAGAAAAAAAATCAAATTTAATTTTGTATGTACCAGGATTCCACACAGACATGGAAATTCCAAAGACAGGCAAAATGAGGTAGTAGGTCATTCTGAACCAAGGTAAATTGGGTAAGGATCTGTGACTTCAAAGGGAAGAAATGCAATCTACAAGAAGATATAAAAGAATAAATGTTTGGTAAACAAATGTTTGCTGGCCCTTCAGAAATAATGGAACATACAGGAGTCTGATCAAATAGGCCTTGCTAGTTCCTGTCTACCATACCTTGGTCATAATATAATGTAGTCATTTTTGGTGATTGGTCTCCTCCTGAAGCAGGTCCTCTAGCTCATTTTTTTTTTTTTCAGGTAGCTGTGGGGGAGGTAAAAAGCTTTTCTTGAATCTTGTGGGTTTTGATTTTTTTTTAAAGAGATTTATTTATTTATTTATTTATTTATTTATTTATTTATTTGAGACAGAGAGAAGCAGAGACGCAGGCAGAGGGAGAAGCAGGCTCCATGCACGGCGCCCAACATGGGACTCGATCCCTGTCCCCAGGATCACTCCTTGAGTCGAAGGCAGATGCTTAACCACTGAACCACGCAGGTGTCCCTTGACTGCTTTTTAACTCAAAATAATCCTCATGCCAATGTGATCCATCTTGGGCAGCCTGCTCTTGTCCCCTAAAATCAAAAGTTAAGTCTGAATGGGCAACAGTTACGTTAAAAACCTATTGTATAATGCCCAGCAAGAGAATTTGGAAAATTCAGTGGTTGGATATGAGTCTTTTGCTGCTTTCTCCTCTCACATCTTATTTGTAAAAATTATGAGGTGGAAATGCATTATCCATTAATTTGGCTATCATTCAACATGCACTTATTTACGGGGTGTTATATGCCAGGTACTGTTCTAGGGTCTGGCACACAAGAATTAGCAAAAATTAATGTACAATTATTTTCAGTCACTTTTTCAAAGGGAGACAATGTGTTTGTAGATATTAAATTTTCAGAATCCATCATATGTGACAATGCTAGATTTTTACTTAAAAGAAATTAAAATAGGAACCTGGGTGGCTCAGTCTGTCACACGTCTGCATTCAGCTCAGGTCATGATCCTGGAGTTCTGGGATTGAGCCCCACATTGGGGTTCCTGTTTCTCTCGCTCCCTCTGCTGCTGTTGCTGCTTGTGCTCTGTGTGTGTGTGTCTCCCTCTCAAATAAATAAATAAATAAATAATTTTAAAAAATACTATTTTAAGCAAAATAGGAAATATGTGCATTAGTTTGCTGCAAGATATGTTAGCCAACCTGCATTGTTCTAAGTATGTGCCACTGTCAGAAATGTAACAAAATTAGGGGATCCCTGGGTGGCTCAGCGGTTTGGTGCCTGGCTTCAGCCCAGGGCGTGATCCTGGAGTCCGACGTTGGGCTCCCTGCATGGAGCCTGCTTCTCCCCTGCCTGTGTCTCTGCCTCCTCTCTTTCTCTCTCTCTCTCTCTCATGAATAAATAAATAAAATCTTAAAATATATATATATATATATATATATATATATATATATATATATAACAAAATCAAATCTGTAAGTGGATATAGTAACATCAAGTATCAGGCAAATTTAATGTGAATTACCCAGGGTAAGGGAGTAATACCACAATAAAGTCATATCTAAAATGCAAAGGGAAAAAAAAATTAAAAAATTAAAAAAAATAAAATGCAAAGGGGATCCCTGCGTGGCTCAGTGGTTTAGCGCCTGCCGTCAACCCAGGGCGTGATCCTGGAGACCCAGAATCGAGTTCCACATCAGACTCCCTGCATGGAGCCTGCTTCTCCCTCTGCCTGTGTCTCCATTTCTCTCTCTCTCTCTTCTCTCGCATGAATAAATAAATAAAATCTTTAAAAAAATAAAAATAAAAAAATAAAATGCAACAAAAATGACTAAACATTGGGGAGAATGTGATAAAGGCATACTCTCCAAATTAGAGAAATAGAAAAAAGCAATTTTGCCAGATAAATCACTTTTGCTCAGGATCCAATTGCTCATTCATAAATGCTGCTCTATAAAGTGGTTCATAAACAACATGAGGAAGTTTTTAAGCAGTCTATGGTGAAAATTGCAGCTTAAAATACATTCTTGGAAACAAAACTGTATTTTATTTTGGAATTTTATTCTGGTGATTGCAGCTGATAATTTGTTTTGATACACTAACATGGTTAAATAAAAAGCAGTACTATGTTGAACACTTAATTCTCTGTCGGCTTTTTGCTGGAAGCATTGCTTTAGAACAGAAGTCAGCAAATGTTTTCCATAACCGCCAAAGAGTAAATATTTTAGACTTTGCATGTCATATGGTCTTTGTAACTACCTTGCTCTCCTTCCTGCAGTAGCAAAAAATAAGCAACAGACAACACCTATGGTCCAGTGACTGTATTTCAATAAAACTTTATTTGCAAGCACAGGATTCGAGATGGATTTTGCCCATGGCCAAAATTTGCCAACCCCTGCTCCGGAGCCTTTCTGTAGCCTTTTAGGTAAGCCTGGCTAGGGGATTATTCAAGAGCCCACCTGGCCGTCCTAAGCCATCTGCTCCTGCTCCTCCCATAGGACATCACCTAACCTACCAGTCATGAAAGGTAGCAGCTTCTTCCCTGACGTGTAGAGAACAAAGCATTTCTCTTGGTAAAACTCTGAGAAGCAATAGTGTGCCCAGTGTACATCCTCACTCAAATTCCTAATAAAATTCATTGCAATTATTTTTCTTATTGTTCAGCATTTATTCTGTGAACACATTTAAATTATATTGTGGAAACTTACAGAAGAAATCCTAGTGGGACATGAGGGATAAATAAATCTTCTAAGAGAAAGATAGAAGTATTAGTCCTCTTGGACATTAAATCTGAGCTTCCTGTTGGCCAGGGTAAAAGAAAAAAAACAAACAACAGGGGGGTATATTAGTGACTTTTAAACAGTAGGTATGTATGTATACCCTATATGTACAATTATAGCTCAATAAAATCATTAGCTAAAAAGAAAAAAAAAGGAAGGTATTATCGGGGTTACTTGGGGGAACTGTTTAAATACATACATGCCTAAGATCTGGTTTAGCAAACCTGTGGTGAGATCTAGCTGTTTTGAGTCTTGAGATAAAATGCCTTCATGATGTACAGTCTAATAATGCAGAATTTCTTACAAGAGATTGGTATTTTGGTGAGAGGGCTCTTCCTGTTGTGGGATTGTTCCACGATGAAGAGTGTAGAACCTCTGTCCCTGGCCATTTACAACCTGTAGTGCCTCTTAGCCATAGGACAATGGAAAATGCTCCTACGCAGTTCCAAAGAGGTGCTGGCTGTGGGCCATTGATCTAATGAATACAAAGAGAAGTTTAGTTGTGGACTGTGTCGTCGAAGGGTCTGGCATATTTAATAATATAGTCAGGGCAATGATACAGATACGATCAGAGTTTTTATGAGAAGATAGAGAAGGGATCCCTAATCAGGCATTTAGGTTAAGGAAAGCTTCCTATGACAGCTGAGACTGGAGTAAGTCTGAAAGCTTTTGGTCACTGGGAAAGTGCTTTATAAAACAGGACACAACATTGGCAAAGGCAAAAAAGTGAGACCAGCATGCGTTTGCATGAGGGTTATGATCAGATAATTCTGATTGATGAAAAGGTGTAAGGTAGGGAATGATGCGTGTTAAGGCTGGTGAAGTCAAAAGGGTTGGATTATGGAAGTCTGTTTACCTGATTTAGGACTTCAGATGTTTGTCCTGAAGATGTCTGAGAATCCTAGAAGAGTCTGCGAGTGTGGGTGTAGGGAACTGATGGACTTAAGCAGGGGAGCGTCATTGTCACACTGTTTCTGGAGAATGCCCAGAGAGCACGTGTGAGTGGAAGAGCACCAGAGCCAGGCAAGGCTGCCCTTGTGAAGCGGAAGTGAAGCTAGAGGAGACAGGAAGGATTAAAGTCATGGTTTAAGGTTGGAAGCCTTGATAACTTCTTTTACCAGGGCATGAAGGAAACGTGAAAAATCACCGGGACTTTATGGATTTCTCACTTGTGTCAGAAGGTACATTGCTGTACTCTGCAGGGGTGGAGAAATACAGAATCGGAAAGGGTAGGGGCAAGAAATGGGTTCAGGTTTGTCCATGTTGAGTTAAGGTCAGGACATCTAAACAGAGCTGTCCATCACTCCGGGCGTCAGACTGTGATGGATAACCCACTTTAAAGACTTTAGGATAAAGACAACACCAGCCTACTGTTTGATGGACGACTTGAAACTCTTCATACAGGTACAGAGATTGCAGGTGACTGGCTAGTCTGCTGTCATGTGGTATTATCAGTGACAAGACGGTCTAAGCATATGGGCTTTGTTGTTGTTGTTTCTTAATTTCTGGAAACATATAATGATGTTAACATTTACTGAACACTTATTCTATGCCAGATATTATTCAATATGACTATATATATTGACTCATCCCCAGAGAAAAGGGGATGATCTTTTATTATCTATCCTCATTTTAAAGATGGGTGAACTAAAGCACAGAGCGGCTAAGTAATTTCTTACCTCTCTTCAGTCACACAGCTATTAACAGGAGACTGCAGACGGATTAGCACCTTACGAGAAGTCACATGCCTTCGCAGACCCTCCGATGCGTCTAATGTTTACATCTCCCTAAATCATTTTTTTTCCTGCCAGTTGAAGAGCAAACAATATTAAACGTTTCTAATGGTCTTGAAACAGTTGTCTTTGCCCGTACTCCTTAGGCATGGCCATGAGAAGTTTCTCTAAAGTTCTCTTCATACATGACCTTTATTCCTAGTTTCACAAAAAGGAAAGTATTTTTCTTTTCTTCTTAAACCACAGGTAGTGATTATCAACAGGCTTGAGTTGAGTTTGAGTCATGACTCTGCAATCTGCCAGCTATATGATGTTGGACAGGTTGACACAAGTCCCCAAAGCCATAGATCATACCTATAGAAGACTGAAAAGGGTGCATAATAAGCCAAAAAAAAATAACCATATTTTTCTTTTGGCTCAACTGTCTTGGTGCCCTTAGCAACTTAGACTCCCTTGGCTATGTTTTAGGCCTTCATAGAACTTCTCTAGGATCCTGCTCCCAAACACTCCATCAAATTCCCTGGTTGACATTTCATTTCCTTGGATTCTTGGTCTCTTCCCTCATATCTGCCGCTAGTGAATGTGGACTGAGACGTTGGAAAGGCTCTGCCTGGCATGGTCTGGTTTGTCCATTCTTTATGAGGCCTTTGGCTTCATGACCTGGAGAACAAAGGCCAATCAAGTCTAGTCCACTGAACGGCTTGGGCTGTCAGATCAGAGGTCACGTGTTGTGTTGTTCAAGAAAATGTTCTTTTTTTAAAAAAAAAATTGTTTTTGTTTATTTATTTATTTATGAGAGAGAGAGAGAGGGGGGCAGAGACACAGGAGGAAGGAGAAGCAGGCTCCATGCCAGGAGCCTGACGTGGGACTCGATCCTGGGACTCCAGGATCGCGCCCTGGGCCAAAAGCAAGCGCCAAACTGCTGAGCCACCCAGGGATCCCCTCAAGAAAATGTTCTATCTTGGAAAGCTTATATATGTTCAGGAAAAAAAAATTGCTAATTTTTTTCTATATTAGTAGTGATAATGATAACTACTAATTAATTGCCACATGACATGCAGTAGGCTAAGTGTTTTAAATATATTATTTAAACCTCAAAAATAAATTTGTGGCAATATATATTATGTACTCCACTGAGAAGACATATCTGAAGTTCAGGCTGTGCCTTGGCAGCTGTGGCTGTCTGATGTCTACTGTGCAGTTTTCCCCCTGCAGGGTCCACCTACTTATAGAAACAAGCCAGCTCTAAGAGAACTCATCAAGGTTAGAGTCTTAAAACAGATACCTTCCTCTCCCGGACTGCACATAGCCACAATTAGATTAATTTTTTTCAAAGTGGTAACCACATTCTCTCCATTTTTATATCCCTGGACTCTTGCACACTGCCTACCACTTTGCTCGCCAATGAACGTTTGCTGAATGGATGACTGAATCATCAGAGTGGCTCCAGAATGAATCTGGTAAACCTAGAATCCCCTTGGGTGTCAAAAAAGATTATTTAAATCTCAACTCACAATCAGATGACTGACCATGCATTTGCAGAGGCTCAATTTACGGTGTGCCATTGACAAATAGTGACAATTATCCATAGAGCAAACCAAGGAGTTAAGCATTTTGTAGCTAGAATTCACCAAGATAAAAAATGGAAGGCCACAAAAATCACTCCACACACACATACCAAGTTTCTATCATTCAAAGTACAGGTATATTTTAAAGCTGCCACAAAGATAAATCTAGCTTATATTCCCATGACCTAAAACTATAAATCAGGGTAGTCCGCAAAGACTTTAGGCAAAAAAGACTGGGGCAGAGTTCTTCCTAAGGCCTATCAGTCATTTGCTGGGCTTTGCTTTTCATTTTTGTTCATTTTCATTTAAACTGATGTGGGGATTTGTGCCTAGTGGCAAACTCCGTGTATATAGCCAATAGGCCAAAGTCTGGTGCTTTTATTCAAATGATAGAGACATCAAAGGGAGGATATCTGATGAGGAATAGAGCAGTCGCACATTTCAATATCTGTGACTGTAATCAATGCAAGTTCTATTGTTCAAATGGCATCCTCTGAATAATTTTGTAAAACTATCTGCAAGGCTAATGTCTACAGTATATTGCAGATTAATAAGAGATTAAAAGGAATTTAGAAATTGTATTTGCCTTGTGTGTATGAATAAATGAGCCTTTATTAGTGTATGTTCTTAAAACTTATATAAATAACAATTATCCGCAGTCTTTTAATCACTAACACACATTTAGCACTCTGGGTAATTGCAGCTTTAGAACCCTGGTAGATGTTTTAAATGTCACTGTTTTCAACAGTCTTGATTTTTAGATTCCCTTTCCTCTCTTCATTATTCATTGCATAAATGTCATTGCACTAATGGATATCCTACCCCCATAAAATTCGGTGAATACTCAGGACTCTCCATTCCTTGAGACGAAGTTTCTGTGTGTCACACTTTGAGTGACAAAAAACCCTAAAAGTATCAGGATATGTCTCTAGTATTTCATACATCTTATTTTGTAAAACATTTAAATTTTGTTTTGTTTTAATTATTTCCAGCTTGAATTATATATGTAACTCTAGGCGTGGGCAGGTATATATGAGTTGGAGCAAATTTACCAATTAATATTTTACATTCATTTAAAAAATTAGACATCTGATGTTTAGTTACTTGTAAAGTTTATCTTTAATTCTATTATTCTTTAAGATTATTTATTTATTTATTCATGAGAGATACAGAGAGAGAGAGAGTCAGAGACACAGGCAGAGGGAGAAGCAGGCTCCATGTAGGGAGCCCAACGCAGGACTCGATCCCGGGACTCCAGGATCACTCCCTGGGCCAAAGGCAGGTGCTAAACTGTTTAGCCACCCAGGGATCCCCTAAAGCTTGTCTTTAAGGAAATAAGTATTGCAAGATAAACTTACTTATAATTCTTATTAGAAAAATTTATACAAATAAGTAACAAAACATAATGGGGAAAAAACTCTGTATTTTAGATTGAACTGACAGTCACCAGAATATGCTTGTATTTGGAAGTAAGTAATAGCACTCAGTGAACACTTGAAAGTTTAGGGGGCTGTATACCTTAGGATTCAGAGGAAATCAGCAGTTTTGTTTGGTTCTAAAATGAACTCATAAAATTATTTTCTACTCAATTATTGGTCAATGGGCATTCTTCTTAATAAACCAAATAGACACGCTTGCAGATTACTTTGAGTCTAAAGAAAACCAACAGAGAAGAAATGGCAAAATAGTTCATTATGCTTATATATGTGTATATATATTTATATGTATATATGCACATATATAATGGTGTTATTGCCCAAAGAAATTTATATTGTTACTTTTTCCAATTAAGCTATTGCTTTGAAGAAAGTTATAGCAGTAGAGGAAAAAACACACATGTTCTCGTTCCATGAAAGTGAAGATGTATATTCAACTTTCCTATTACGAAGAAGACGAGAAGATGTGGAGATCCTGGAAAAGCCTATGTAATTTAACATCCTATTCACTTGTGACAAGGAGATTTATAAACTTTTATTTTGTTTTATATTTAAAATATAAATACTTTTATTTTTTAATTTTAATTTTAATAAAATTAATAATTTTAATATAAACAAACATATAAAATATATATTTTAAATTTTAAATAAATTTTATTGAAATATAGTTTCCATAATACAAAACATACTAGTAAGTGTATATTACAACTGTTCAAAAATATATATTTGCCCATGTATCCACCACCACCATCAAAGTATAGGATATTTCCATCACCTCCAAAACTTTCCTTCTGTGCCTTTGCTGTTAAATCACCAATCACAAATCTGCATTCTGCCACCATTGGTTAATTTGCTTTTTTTCTAAAATTTGATATAAACGGAGTCAAACAATGTGTGCTTTTTCACTTTGGTTTAATATTTTTTAGATTCACTGTTTTGTTGCCTGCATCAACAGTTTTTCACCTTTTTACTGTAAAGTGATATTCCCTTTTGTTCCCAAACTCTATCCACTGACCTTATACTAATGCCACACTGCCTTGATAGCTATAGTTTTACAGAAATCTTGAAATAAAGTGGTACAAATACTTCACATTTCAGCTTATTTTTAGTGTAACGTACATTTATTTGAAACCTTATCAGCATATTCCTTAAAATCTAAAAATTTCAAAGAGCAATTTATAATTTTTAAATAATTGATATTTACGAAAAGAAATGACAAAGTATATTTCCTTTCTTCCTGATCATGACACAGCAAAAGACATTACAAATATAATATTTAATGTTAGAGATGAGCTTTAAAAATCTCACATAGACTCTATAAAAATTATCTGTCACAATACAGAAGAAATAACAAGAATATTAGATTTCAAACATATCAACTTTTACTAGGTTTTCCACAGTATCCTTATTTTGTCATGCTTGCTTTCAAGAGACCTATAAATCAGCAGTTTTCTCCCTTCTGACCTCCTAAGTAGTCAGTTTTACCAAAATGAAAAAGTAGAAAAAAGCTTCTTGGAAGACATCCAGAATTCAAATGCTTGATGAAAAAGAGTAACAGATTTAGTTTGGCAAAAATACAGTTCAGCATCCCACAATAATACACTTATGCTACCAGAATATGTCTAGGTTCTGTTCAAGAGTAATATGAAAAATATTTAACTACCACGCACCAAGGGAACTGACCAACCAGAGTAGATTCTAAACGCCTGGCTCAGGTAAACTAGAGTGTATGGGCTGAGTAACCCTCTGGATATCAGCTTATAGAAACATCCTGGGCTGCAAGGAAAACAAAGGTTGGGTGGATAAATGGATGGATAAATTGAAGAATCGTGCTGCTTTTCCACACATACTTAATTTGAGGTGTTATAATGGTTGACACTACGTATAGATACACACACATATAGGAATATATACACACACACATGTACATACATATATTTAAAGGATTCATTATGGTGATTGCAAACAGAGAGAGAGAGATGTGTATATATATTTCCTATTGGCTCTATTTTTCTGGAGAACACTAATATAGGTATAGAGATTCCTGGTGAAAGAAAGTATAGAATTTAGGCAGATACGTAATTCCTACAGCTGCTATGGAGTTCTTGGATTGATAATAACTTTTGATTAAACTCTAGAAATCTCACCCACTCTTTCCCTAAAATTTCTATGAGTCCAGGTGTGGGTCATGTCCAAAACCTGGTGAGTCGAACATTAAAAATTAAAACACTAAAGACATTTAACTCTGTCTGCTAGATTATGAGATGATTATATGATAGCATAAACGTGGGATGTTAAATACTGAAAGAAACAAATCACTGCAGTTTGACAAGATCAGTAAGCAGAAAATTTTAGGGATGTGGCCCAAATTTTTCTCTTTTCTTGTATTCATTTGCCATGACAAAGACAGATCTATTCGAACCACATTACGGAGACTATATTCTGTTCTAGACACTATGCTGGTCACTGGGGATTCAAAGACAAATGTATTCACTCCCATTTCTCACTCCCCCTTCCTCCCTCTCTATCCCACAAGATGGAGAGGATGCGCTGCCAGATGTGGGAGGGCTTTATGAAAGATGAGGCTTTAGCCCCATCTATAACAAGTCAGTTACTTTGCAATGCATGGCATTGTAGGTAAGGGCACAGGCTGTGGAGCCAAAAGGTATGGGCCTGAATTCAAATCCTCAGAGTCACATCCCTATGACTTCCACAAGTTAATCACCCTCTGTCTCAGTTCCCTCAACCATAAAGTGGTGATCACTGGACCTCCCTTATGATGTTGTTATGAGAGTTACTGAGTTAACACATGTAAAACCATTTATAAGAGAGCCTCGTGTATTGTAAGCACTAAAAAATGTTTGCAGTTTTTACAGTCTCAGACAACTAAATGTTTTCTCTTGCTGATTATATAGGTGACATTGATGTCATTTTTTTTTACTATGCTGGATACTTGAAATATTT
The DNA here is from genome assembly GCF_018345385.1 of Vulpes lagopus. Classification (NCBI taxonomy): domain Eukaryota; kingdom Metazoa; phylum Chordata; class Mammalia; order Carnivora; family Canidae; genus Vulpes; species Vulpes lagopus. The sequence continues at coordinate 2,981,169 of NC_054840.1, forward strand.
ACTCATTAATTTTTTGAAGAAAAATGCAAGAGACAAGTACTATTTAGAGTAACAATCAACTCGTAAAGTATCTTTGAAGTAATTTGAAAAATAACTCAGAACGCTTTTATGGGGGAAATAACACTCTATTAACGTTAGACATGAAAAGAGTCGGGGATAAATGAAGAAACATAGGCACCACGCATGGAACAAGACAATGCTGTTAATATGGCAATTTTCCATGTAATGAGTTTTCAATTAATTTTAAAATGTTTGTAGAAATATAACTAAAACAACTTAGAAAAATAAGACTGGCATTCTCAAAGTTTAAAGACATATTACAAAGATAGAAAAATAAAGGGTGTGGCACTGCTACAGGAACAATGGAGTGAGATAGAAAATCCAATAGATCTGTAGACATTATAGAGGTAGCCCCACAAATGCTTGGGGAAAGGATGAATTTAGTACATAGTCCTGGAAACCCCGGCTCAGTATTTTTATTCTTGGACACCTAAGAGTCTTCAAAGCTATAGTTTTGCTGAGTCTCTGTTATAAAATCCTTTCTTACTGCCTGGGTGGACATCATGTCCTTCAAGAAGTGCCCATCCTGGCAGTGCTTTAACTCTGTCCTCATTCCCAAAAGGACACCAGCTGCTTCAACCCGGTTTGAGATCCACGCATAGTAACTGCGCATAAATAACATTATTCGAAGACCTAGCAATTCCACCCTTAACTTTATATCCAGCAGAAGGTCGTACATAAGTTCACGAGAATTCTCACAACTGCGCCATTCATGAGATTCCAAAAGAGAAACAACCCAAAGAGCAAGCAACTCTAGCAGGTATGTTGGTGGTGTTAGGACCAACAACAGGTGGTGGTGCACATTCCTACAATGCAAGACTGTCCAGCGACAAGAATGAGCACAACTACCCTGGTCTCTCTCACACACAGAATATTGAGGAAAAGGAGGCAAACGCTACATGTATGTACTATTGATCCTACTAAATGTTGTTGAAAACAGACAGAACTAAACTATTCCGAAGGAAGTCGGGAAAGCTGTCTGTCTCGGGGCTCAGTGATTGGGAGAAGCCATAAGGATGGCTTCTAGGTGCTGGCAATGCAGGCACACTTAAGTCACCTAGTAGTATGCTTACGATCTGTGGGATATTAATTATATACTGTGGGATATTAATCAGCCTAAAAAAAAGAAGAAGAAGAAAATCGTGCAACAATCCTACAGCAACACGGATGAACCCAAAGGAGCATTACTAGGCTAAGGGAAATAAGCTAGACAGGGAAAAACGAACACCACGTAGTATCACACATGTGAAGTCCTAAAACACACACACACACAAACTCATAGAAACAAAGGGGAGAAGGGTGGTGGCTGGGGGACGCGGCAGGGGAGAGGAGGGGCTGGTCAAGGGTGCAAACTTTCTGCCATGAAGAAGGTCTGAGGATCTGGTGTACAACATAGTGACTGTGGCTGGTAATATCCTACTGAGGGACTGACATTGTCCGTAGGAGAACAACTTAAGTGCTCTTACCACACACACGCACACACGCAGTAAAGATGTGCGGGGAGTTCACCCAGACATAAACTGTCCATAAACTGCCATTTATCAATCCAACAAAAGTATCCCAATGTGTAATATTTATAGGAAATTAAATGATCCAGCTGAAAATCTGAAAAAAAATATGAAAAAAAAACTGCCTAAATAATTTCCTGAATTAACTGATCATATATTTTGACACGGATATTTGTATTTTGCCTCTGCTAAAGTGCCATTGACAGGTGAAGAGCCTGCCTGTATTTTAAACACTGACAAACAGATCTGAAGAATTGATTTAGACAGGAGGAGAAAGTCTCAAGACAAAACAGACATTTTTTTAGCTTTTTCTGTGTCCACAGGACGAGGCAATCTTGGCGGTGCGTGGCTGGAGTTCAACTGACAGCCAAGCATGAAGATGCTGCATCTCCAAGCTGGACTTCGGATTATTCACACACCTGAATCCAGACCCCAAATGCAAGATACCTCTTTCCCCCCAAAACACAAGGATAATTGAGTTAGTAATGCCCAAACACGTTATTGGCAAAAAACGGGTTTGGCTATTGTTACTATTTTATTCCAGTTTTCCTCCTTTGTGTTACGAAACATTGTTTATTCTATCAGATAGAAGAATCTGGTTCCTAAAACCTTCTAAGAACAGACATTGCTTTGGGATGGAGATAAGTCTCTCTGAAGATTAAACCTAGTTTTCAGGTGTACAATGTAGACGTATCTCCAAGATTAATGACCAAGTAGGCATGTTGACCAAATGACCAACAGACGTGTTAAAACATACTTGCAGAAGTAGCTGAGCTGTCTCTAATAAGATGTCCAGGGCACGGACACACGCTGCGGATCCTTGTCCCTCCAGCAGATGCAGATAAGAGAAGTCATTGCTCTTTTGCTTTGCTGTATCAACTATGAAACTGCCCTAACGTTGTGGTCAATTCTGTCCTTCTGCCCAAGTAAGTCTGTTAATGCTCACGGAATGACAAAATCTGTTCTCTCTCCCTTCGGCCCTGATGCGGAGGGCTCTTTTTGCTGCCAGAAATGTTTTACTTCTCTAATAGGAGGAAGAAAACGAATGCACAATGAGTGCCAACTGCGTGTCAGACCTGCCTCATGTAACAAAAGCTCTTGGTAACGTATATTGAGGAAGTAACTTCTGTTAACGTCACAAATTCTATTATTTTAGGTAACCCCGATGACAGCAGCAAATACAATGGATATTTTTTCAGGTAGAAAATATAAACTGCAGTCACATTCTATTAGAGATTTATGTTTCTTTGTGCTTCTCTCTGCCAGAGCATCCTATAAAGGTGAGGGAAGAAGAGGGAAAGAGGTGATCATGCTGTTCTTAGCATGCTGTAAACTGAATCTTTGGTTTTTTTTTTTTAAGATTTATTTATTTATTCATGAGAGACACAGAGAGAGAGAGAGAGACAGAGACACAGGTAGAAGGAGAAGCAGGCTCCATGCAGGGAGCCCGATGTGGGACTCGATCCCGGGACCCCCCAGGTCACGGCCTGAGCCAGAGGCAGACATTCAACAGCTAAGCCACCCAGGCGCCCATGTAAACTGAATCTTAAAACACCCATGAAAGTGGATACTGAGTTCATCTGAATACTTACAAGAATATTTTATAGTCTTCATATATATGTATATACCTTTATATACAAATATATGATACATATATTTATAAGTAAATATATTAACATAGATACAGATATTTTGAGTCCGTTCCCCTCAACTCATCAATGTTGAAGCACTGTGTCTATATCTCCATGTCATCCTGCTGTTTTCAGAATTAAAAAGTTCTTGATCATTGTCATTGCTTATTCTGTTACTGTTGATTTTCTGTAAACAAATCCTGAATAATTGAAGAATGAAGAAAAGTGAAGTAGATACCAGGACAGAGGTGATATCTGTATATTTCATTATTGAAAGAAAAGCCAGCCACCCTCTCCCTCCCACCAAAAAAAAAAAAAAAAAAAAAAAAAAGAAAAGATTGAATCACAAACTCAAAGACATTATTAGGACAAAGGCTAAGAAGAATCAAGATTGCAGAATTACAGCATTACCTTCCCTTCTCCGCCCACTGAAATTTCCTTTTAGTTAATAAATACTTAGTTGCTGAAAAAACATTACCTAAACCTTCCCTATAAGAATAGTTCGTGTTTCTGGTGACCCGCTAGGTGTCACTTGTGGAAGTTCGTGGGGCAGGGGATGGGTAGGTAAGTGGGGCTTGAAGAACTCTCCAAAGTTCATCCACTTTTACCCAAATTATTTTCCTTGTACTCTTTCTGCCTATCTCTCCTTGAAACACTTGAAGGATTGTAAAGGCTCACATGGTGGTTTGAAAGTTGTAAAAGCAGCTGATGTCACGGGCTTTCAAAGGGTAGAGGAATAGAAAACATTTAATAACTGTAGTCTGTTAAGTGTTCTTACAAGCGTACTAAGAACTGGAAATTTTGCCTGATCAGCTCTATCAAATCACAGAACAGTAAGTCACAATTTTCTGTTATCTCACTCATGCCATACTATCACAGCTTGACCTGGGTTAGTTGTAGGAACGGAAGTCAGGTTTTAATGCCTTCTCATGTGTATGGAAAAATGTTTCGGTATTCCATTTATTCATTTGGTATTTCATTTATTCCTTTGTAAAACATATTACATTTCTACTATGTGTTAGTATTTACTGTATTATAAAATCATTTAATCACCAAATATTTTAAAGTGAATTTTAGGTGTCTGTGCCTTGATTTTGGTGGAGGAGAGGAGAAACTAAAACCAGAGATATAAACGAAGCATAAAGCATAATCCTTGCATTTAATTTGCTTTGTAAAGATACAAATAATGTATGTGAAACAACAAAAAATTATTACAGTGGATTTTTAATGAGATGCAAGTCAGCTAGGAAAGTTGGAGAAGGCTTTGTAAGAGGACCTGAGATAACTCAAGAGACAGAGTAAAGTATAAGCATTCCAGGTGGAAAATGAGAAAGAAAATACTTGGGAAATAAGAGGAAAACTAGATTCTTTGTCTAAACAAAATTCAAATATCCAGAAGAATAAGTGTTATTTTAGGATGTTGCGATCCCTAATTCTAAAAATTAAAAAGCTTGATTACATACATGATGTATTATGTGAAGTCTGGTATTGTGGAAGGTTCTAGATCAAACAAGGGGCTCATTTCAAAGACAGCACTCTCTTGTACAGACACAAAGTTTGAGCATGGTTCCATACTGTTTAATTAAAAATTGGTTTCATATTCTTTTAAAATACGTTAGGTTTATCGAACTGATCGAGCAATTTAGAGGAAAAGTTAAAACTTTAGAAAATACACACATTGCAAAAGGCTTTTTAATGTATTATCAAAACCAATAACATGTAAAAGTGAGACAGGTTACAACCTACTTTAAGGACTTTATAGGCAGAAAAGTGACACTAGATGAGGCAATTAAATTTTACCCCATAATAAAATATTCTAAGGAGATTTTAGGGAAAATAATACAAATAAACATTCTTCCGTGAAGTTAGAATTATAGACTGGAGATAGCTTTAGAAAGATTTTCTGAAAATTAAATTAACTGAGCTAATTTAAATAAATAATTATCATTTAAACATGAAGGCATATCTTTAACTCCACTATTTTTGTCTGACTTATTCCACCCAGTAGAATGTCTCATGTTCCATCCGTGTTGTCACAAATGGCAGAAATTTCTTTCCTTTTGAAGGCTGAATAATATTCCATTGTGTATATGCATGTATGCGTGCATATGCATCTCACTTTCCTTATCTATTCATCGCTTTAGGTTGTTTCCAAATCTTGGCTATCGTGGATAATGCTGCTACCAACATGGAGGTGCAGATATCTCTCTAATAAACTGTTTTCGTTTTCTTTGAATCTATGCCCAGAAGTGGGATTGCTGAATAATATGGTGGTTCTATTTTTGATTTTTTGAGGAGCCTCCATACTCTTTCGTATAGTGGTTGCACCAGTTGACATTCCCGCCAACGGTGGAAAAAAAGTTCGTGTTTATCCACTAAACTCTAAATGAGGCACACTATGTTTATGTGGTAGATGTTTAAGTGTCTCAGGAATAGGAAAGGTCAATTTGTGTCTCTCAAAGTGAAGTTATTTTTCAATTTCATAAAAAAGATTCCTAAGCAAATAGTCATGATTTTCCCCTGGTAACAACATATTTCAACTAGCATTTCACTGAGATACAACAACCTATTTAATCTTAATCTCTCATTAGGTCCTAGCAGGGTGCAATAGGGTTTGTTTTTTTGTTTTATTTCATTTTGCTTTTCAAACACATTTGATGATGAATGTGTAACATGGGGGAGTTAAGATGTTCATCACAAACTAACAATATGTTTTACACACACACACTAACACGTAGAGGATCTTATTTAAATATTGTTGGAAAATTCAAAACAATTTTTTATCATACTGGCCTTCCTGACATTATCACTCCAGATCATTTTTCCCTCTCCAAATTTCAGGGAAGCAATAAAGCATTATGTAATATTTGTGCCATAAACAAACAAACAAAACTCAGATGAGTTAAGAATTAAAGTATGCAGTTTTGGAGAGACATAATATATGATTTTATGCCTACGATGTATTCAACCCACAGATTTACTATGTGTTTTAACCCAAATGGGGAAACCAAAAAACAACAACAAAAACAAAACAAAAAAAACTCTTATGCTTTTAATTAAAAGTGTTTTTTCAATCAAAAGCATCAGCACTTTACATATGAATCTAAAATGAAAACTGACATTAAAACCCACATTAAGGAGATTTAGCTTTCAGGCAGAATTATGCGTAGAAAATTCTTTTAGATGGTAGGATGGACTTTCTTTTCCTAGAGCTGTTGCTAAAATATTTTAGTAATTTCAATGAGTACATTGGCAATGATAAGGGTAAATCTCTGCAGTGAGCTTAGATTAAATATCCGCTTGCCCCAGGGCTCCATATAAAATGAATGCAAGTTTGAGAGTTCCTCTTGCATCTGGCTTGTCTCTACCAGTGGTTTGTTACTTGCAAGGAGTGTTTCTGACCATCTATCTGCAAAATAAAGTTCTAATTGCAACTAGTAGGTATGTTCACAGCTGAAAAGTTGAACTCTTCTAAAATGAAGGACACTGTGTGGACTCTCCCCAGAGGAAGGAAATGTACACTCACTCCATCTGGAATACAGAACTGTTGCATAAAACAACAAAAACAGCATCCAACCTTCAGAGAAGCTACATTAGAAGACGGTAGTTCCTGTCTCCTAGATAAATATTTCATATGTTTCCCTGCATGTTATAGATGGAATTGCTACCAATTAGCATAGAAAAATATCATGAGTTTTCCCATCTTGGAGTCCAACCTTCCAGTCTAAGTTCTTCCACCTACTAACCTGTATAATTGCAAAATTATTAGTGAATACTTTCAAATAAGGTCATGAAAAGGATTGAATGTAGATGAAGTCACACAAATATGTCATCTGGTCCAATGCGGTGACCTCATTGGAATAGGTAGGTTACTTAAATTGGACTTTCCAAAAGGAACACTACTGAAGCAAAAAAGAAGTAGGGGGCTGCAAATGCATCAAACTTTTGGCACACTATGGATAAGTTTCTATTTTCAAAATTACTCTGGGCAGAGTTTGGCTAGCCACACACTGACTGACATTCCTCTTGTTCCCTTCAACTTGAATGACGTCAGATTATTAGAGGCACCTATTCAACCAGCTAATAGGACACAGTTTTAGAGTTGAAAATAGTGTTAACTTTGAGATTTCTCGCTGATATATTAACCAGATACATTCATTAAATTATTCATTATTCAACATACAATTTTTTGAGACACAGCTAGCATCCATGAAAGACCTGGCACGGTGTTACTAGCCGATGGTGCAGGAGCAGAGAAAAACCAACATCATTTCCTTTATGAATTGATTATTTAGTAAGGGAGGTCACATATTAAATTATATCACACAAATACATGAAATTATGAAAGATTATTTGTTAAGGAAAAAAGGGCCTACTTGCACTTTACCGACATATTCTTTGGAATTAGGGAAGTATCATGTAAGGAAGTAGGATTATATTATGTATATGTGTAAGAAAAAGGGTAGCGGGAGAAAGACTCAGGTACAATAAACTAGAATAAACAAATGTCTTGAGATGGGAGGGAACACAGTATATTTTAGGAGGTAAAAGAAGATAAGTAAAAATGAGGTTTATAAGATGGTAAGTATACAATGAGGTTATATAAGATGAGTTAGGCAAATGTCAGAATATTAAGGGATTTGTAAGTGATACTAAGCATTTTGGGCTTCATGTCAGTGGGGGATGACTTTATGTTGTTGAGAACCATTGGAGAGGTTTAAGCATGGACTGATAGGATCAAGTTTGTATAAGAAAAAGATCCCTTTAGCTGTTAAATGAAGGACCGACTGCAAAGAATGAAGATTGAATAGAGACACTTGTATATGAAAATATGGTCATTTTACCAGATTAACATTATGACTTCAGATTCTTCATCTCTTTCCTGGTTTGTAAATCCATGGCCTTGCTACAAGCTTAAGGTCTTCAGAAAAGGTAGAATAAACTAGGAACTATGTCTTGATACAACTCATCCGTATCAGATATTTTAGCCAAAATATGGATACTTGACACAGCAGAGTTAAAGTCACATTTGATATAATCAAACACAAATTTCAGTTTGTAGTGCAAAACATGATGATTATATTAAGATACTGGCATCCGTGGTTTTATACTCTTGGGTCTTTGATATTGGAAGTTTTACTTTGCACAACTGTGAAAGTTTGCTGTTAAGTTGCCCTATGAATGCAAACAACATCTGTTGATTAAAATTAGGCCCAGTCAATAGTAGTTAGCATCCCTTAGTGTCTCTGGAATTGAGAATGGGATGGGAAGGTGAAGTGAGCTGGTAAATAAGAGGATTAGTCAAATTAGCTGGGTTGCACTACTGAGGTTGGAAGATGAAAGAAGTGAATTTCCTGGTAATGAAAAGTGAATGTCCTCATTACTCTGTATGTCTTCATTGTTGCGTTCTACCTTTATCTATCCCAATTATGAAAGCTCTATTTGAATCTTTTCACATCTGCTTAGTCATTTTTACATGATGTGCCTAAACTGCTTTCTCATCAAATGCTGTTGAAAGCTGTAGGGTTCAAAAATACATTTGCAAGGGGATCCTCGAAAGCCTTATTAAGGCAAGAAATATTATTTTATTTTTATTATACTACAAAAGGAAATGGAGACCTTGCTGCTGAAGAAACTCAACAATGAATAAATTCTCTTAAATGACAGATAAAAAGCACTTTGTGGTGGGGTGCCTGGGTGGCTCATCTAGTTGAGTGTCTGACACATGAGTCTTGATCTCTTGGTTTCTGCTCTGCTCAGGTCATGGGCCCTAGGATCCAGCCCCCAAATGCCCCTCAAGCCCTGTGTCAGGCTCCTCCAGGGAGGAGGGTCGGCTTAAAGATTCTCTCTGCCCCTCCCTCCACCTGTGCACACTCTATCTTAAATAAATAAAATCTTTTAAAAAAAGTTCTTTATGGTAAATCCAGTTTTTTTCTGTTCTCCTTATGTTTACTCACCTTAGAGAAATATAATGGTTACTAATATTTGTAATGTAATGGTTACTATACTGTAACTCTATTAAAATATGAATAATTTTTCAAATAGGTACACTTTTATTAAAATTCATTATTTATGACTAAAATACATAACATTGAAATGGTTTACATCACATAAGTGCCATACTAACTTTCTGATGGATACCAAAGTTTCAGAGATGAATTCTAGGGGGAAAAGAAAGACTTTTGGATTTCTGTTATTACATCCTAAAATTTTTATTTATGATTACAATCTTTTAATAAGAAAAACTAAAAAAGTACTCATATATTTCAAACTATACCTAGTTGAAAGCCTAGGTATAGTACTTAGTATTTGATCGTCATAGTTTAGGCTTAAAATACGTCATAATTTTACATTGGTTCAATTTCTGGCTCTTACTAATACACATAAAGATGCCATATGGGTAGAGGTACATATAAGACAAGTATCCTCAAGACACTTGACTTCCATCTGGCTAAAATTTGTCATAATATATGGATTTTGTTAGAAGGAGACATTATACTGCTGTTAGCCAGATAATGGATGCAAAATATACCCAGATTTCTCATGTTTATGTTGTAAATGTTGCCCCATCATACATAAATGGAGTGACTGGCACAACTGTATGCCATGCTTCTGATAAAAGAACTCCACACACGTGTATAAATGGAAAGGTTATATGAAATTTCAGTTTTCTGGAAATACACAAGAAAACACGACTTTAATTTTTGGGAATCTTAAGATCTTCCTAAAAACATTATTAATGTAAATTACTTCTATATGAATACAGTATATTCTTTATCAAGCCATTTGGATGAATATTCTCAGAAATTTCTTGATTTTTTTCCTTGTACATCTTCAATCAACAAACACCTTTTTTTTCCATAATTAAATCAGAATATGGCCTTTGATTTTCATGTTGTATTTCCACTACCACTGCACTCCACATGCTTCCTGTTACCAAAAAGACTTCCCCAGTACTAACGTATCTTTACCACCACCATTTCAAAATGTGGAGGTAGCCTTAGCCAATAAAAAGTATATGAGCACTAGGGAGCTGTTTGGAGAAGTGAAACTAAAAGGGTCACAAATAGAGGTGCTTTATGCTATAGCTCTTAGGATTTCCTGAGGGCTTATTTCTTAGATTCATCACTCTGACACGTTCTTCTCAATTAAGTGAATATTTCTCTTTCTTTGTGAATTATCTTCAAGAGCATGGAAAGAATAATTATGTAGAATGGAATATAAGCTAACTCTAAATATGTAAAAATTATGGCCCTGATTTATCTATCCTTATCTGTGAAAACTCTGGAAGTTAGTTCACTTTCACTTGACTTAGTGAATACTTTTGTGGAAAGTATATATATTTTTAAAGATTTTATTTATTCATGAGAAACACACAGAGAGGCACAGAGACCCAGGCAGAGAGAGAAGCAGGCCCCACGCAGGGAGCCCAATGCGGGACTCGATCCTGGGACCCCGGGGTCACAACCTGAGCCAAAGGCAGACACTCAACCACTGAGCCACCCAGGAGTCCCTGGAAAGTGTAACTTTTAATTTTAGACAGAAGGATGAACCGGTAGATAAAGTGATTATCTTAATGGCGTAGGTAGAGCCAAGAGTTAAACCCCAGCATGTCTGGTTCAGAGCCCACGTCCTTAAGTACTAAGCTCTCCTGCCCTACTGGTTAATTTTGCAGCGCTGTTTCCATGTAAAAACAAAGCAAAGGAATTCACATAGCTGAATAAAAATCTGAAATTTGATCATGTGATCTCTAATAGAATAGTGTTCAGAGTTTGAAATTCAAAATACTGCCCATGCACTATATTTTACTTTCTTTTATTGTACTATCATGCTATTTTGAGTATTTGGGGAACCATTTTTATTTCTACTTAACAACTGCATTAATCTGTAGTCAGTTTATCTAAAATATTCAAATAATTCAAAGAAATGCCTATTTAAGAGACTTCTTATTTTGTTGAAAATATAATAGTAACACATATTTATTTTAAATAACAGAAATATATACAGAAAAATAATTTAAGATTCTGTATTTCCATCACAAATGTATATTCAAAACAAAATGCAATAGGAATATCAATTCTTACCCCCCACCCCACAAACACAGAAATATCCATTATGAAATTCTCTTACCTTAGGGGTAAAAGGGAGAATAAATGGTCTCCTTTTGAGCTATGCAAAAACCATTTGACTTCTGTAAGTGTTTTAATATCTTTATATATCATTTTTAAATTAAGAATTTCTTAAAAAAAAAAAAAAGAATTTCTTATAGATAATCTTGTTTTTTTCTTATAGATAATCTTTAATAATAATGATGTTTCCTAAGTGAATTAAAAATATAAGATTCTAATATGGATGATAATGTAGTGTAACGATTGAATATCCTTGGCACTGGTTTGGGATAAGAAATTTACATGAGAATACTTGAAAATAAAAATACTCAAAAAAAAAAAAAAAAAAAAAAAAAGAAAAGAAAAATACTCAAAGGAAGATAAAGTATCTTGTTTACTGACAAATATGCTACCAAATTAAAATTTAGTTCAATAAAGAAGATGTATTTTTCATGTCTATAGATATATATGTGGAATAAATTATAAGAACATAAACAACACAAATAAATAAATGCAGCATTCTATCAAACACTTGTACTGCAGTTTACTATATGTAATCTCGTTCACACGGACCTATAGGTAAATTGTAAACATGAAGCCTAATGTTTTACAATTAAAATGAAAAATACATTAAAATCATTATGGGAATCTAAAAGTACACAAACCAAGATTTTAAATGTTCAGAGGTAAGCCTATGAAAAATGGATACTCCATAGGTGAAATATAAAATATAAACACAAATACTGTTCCTTTTCTTATCCTAATCTGTAATTTATCTGCATGTTATTATAAGCTATTGCTATGTTACCATGACTATATTTGTTTTTCTCCACTTTTTTTAACTATAGTTTGCCCCCCAGATAAAAGGATATATTTGAAAGTAAAATATCAATGCTTTCTCTTATATCAGATAAATAACCCAAGAGAACTGATTGAATAATTTATAACATCTGGTTTCTATGGACTTAGAATTACAGATGGAATTACCTCATTTGGTAGGAAAAACGGGATGCATACTGTACGATGTTTAAGTCTCCCCAGATATATATTCTACACTGAAAAAGTAATACTTTAAACTGTTTTGTGGGATAGAGAGGGCAGTACCAGAGATGACATATTATCATAGAAGTAAGCGTCTCAACCCTCAATATTTATCTGATGTCAAATGCAGCAGGTTCAATGCATCATACATTTATGTGATCAAGTAAATTGCTAGAAGCAAATTTGACATTAAGATGATAAACACGGCTATTAACAGAAATCAGGGTCTACGGTAATCAGATCCAATAAGCTAATTAATCTTAGCTCTGTCACAAAGATTCCTTGAGACTGGAATGATAACGTAAAGCATAAGCAGCACATTTCAAACAATTTGGCCTTCCATCTTCTATGTGGTAAACATGGACTGGACAGGGCCATGGTGACTGAGATAAATGCTCTCCTTTTTAGAGTCTATTCTGGGGATTTGTAAAGGAATGCATTATCAGGCTAGTCCCTTTCAAATAGTCGGAATTATAAAATTATCAGAGTAACTAATTATTATCATAAATAGGATACTCGGTTAAAGTTATAAATGACCTTAAGTAAAAAAAAATATAGAAATCAATTTATCTAGCTAAATTAATGCTAGAACAGAGGCATTCTTTACTAACCAACGTAGTCTAGGTATGGATTTTGCAGCCAGAGATGTATAGACACTGGACAACTTCTTAAAGAAAAATAATCCATCTACTTACACAACTCCATTTTTATGCTAAAGATTAATACTTCACATAATTTGATTGAAAATATGATAAACTCATTTTCTTAAGGAAACATAAAAAATGGTCTTTTGAGTTTTTCAAATAAAGACACATGTTAAACTGATGCATTCCTGGAACAGACTTTTAAAAAGCACAGAATTTGCCATAATTTGAATTAAAAAGTCCAAAATCTTATCTTTTACTTGAATAAATTAAATGATTTCATAAATACTGAGGCATTTGATTTCAGAAAGGGCGGTTTTCTTGATTTCTTAGTTCACAACTATTGTGTGGTCACAATGTGCACCTTCTCATTTTTTGTGTGGAAGTTTTCTAATCAAGGGCTACGGTTAAAAAAAAGGTAGATACGTGGTATCTGACATATACTAAACAACTCCATACCTTGCAGTGAATTGTCAAAGATTATAATAAATAAATACACACACATACTTATCAAGAAATGCTATATAAAATATTAGATATCCTAAATATTCTAGAAGCAGTCTGGGGCAACCATCTTTGGAAGCCTTTTCTAGTATTTAATCAACCTTATGTTATAAAATTATTTATGTATAGCTGAAATATATTTTGCTATCATTCAAGACCATGTTTTATAGCTTTAACCTTTACAAATATTGGAATAAAAAAAAGAATAAAAAAAAAGAATAAAAAAAAAAAACAAAAAAAAACAAATATTGGAATAGCTCCTAATTTTATGACATGCAAAACTCCTTCATGTGTTTGAGACTTTTTAAACTTTCTCTTCATCTTCCTTTTCTTTGGATTAAATAATTCCCAGTTAAATGACTTATCACATTTTCCTGATCCGCAATCCTCTTGAATATCCATTCCTCAATGTTTTTCTATTTTAAAATAGAGTAAATACAACTGGACCTGATACTCTACTAATTAACAATGCATGGGGCAGATTATTTTTCTAATTTTGCATATCTTTCTCTTGCTAAGATGAACCAAGTTGTCATTTATTTTTAATGTTATTTTCCTGATATCTTCTGGTCTTTGTCTGTTGCTCTGGGCCAAACTATTCATATTCTCTTCTAACTGTGAAATTTCTCTAGGATTCTGTGACATCGAAGCAGTAAGAAATATAATTACATAGGATCCTCATCTGAAAAAACAAAGAACAAAAAACTGTGCCTACTTATTAAGATCTACTTAGCTCAGATATATATTTCAAAAATATGTAATAAAACAAAACAAAAATAAGTCACTGATCCTTCCTCCAAAAATATTTCTTAAGGGCCTGGTTAGTATAACAAAATAGTCCTGTCACTTTCAACTCATTAGTTAGAAACTATTCCTTTCTGTGAGGATTTTGTTAACAGCCAACAAAATTCGTACAACACTGGGAGATGTTCCCAGCAGGGTAGCAGGCCCTTCTCACTTTTCCATTAAACATTCCATGCACATCCATCAAGTCATTACAATATTCCACATATCTGTCAACCTTTGCCAGGCTATCACATACAAGCACGCACCCTAAAACGATTCTTATGAAAAATTCATAAACATTTTCAAGTTACAAATTCTTCTCATTCAAGATAAGATTTAATGGCAACAGTGTCCCGAAGAAGTTAATGAGAACTCCTCTCTAATAATAAACGAGCTCAGATATGCAAGTGCCCTATGATTTCACCAGGCCCTCTGGTTGGGAATAAATTCAACACCAATTCACATTCAGTTTTCTTTTGTTTGGGTGCCTCAGGCTATGTCTTCCCGGCTGTCAGTAATCTGATAAAAATATCAAAATTCAGTCACTGTGGATGAAGAGTGATTTACCTGTAATGACCATATCCAACCCACCGGTTGGTTTTTACCATCCTTCGCAGGGAGAATATCAAGTGATATATTTTATCCCTTAAATCAGGTCAGATTCGGGACAGCTGAGTTGGTAATTCTGAATCATCTGATTAGTGTGCATGATTGACAAAAGGTCAGAGATGGGAAATCTCTGTAATCTCTCAATCTTCTCTCATTGGAGGTGAGGGAAGCTGAAATTAATACTAGAATATAGGCATCTTCAGGCACCTATTGAGAATCTTGGTTAAGTCCACCCTCATTACCCTCCCAACTTTTTATTTTGAAAAGTTTCAAAGATTTCAATAGAAATGAAAATACGGCCAGGCTAAGATTCACATACTGATCACCTGACTTCTCCAGATGTTCATTATTTTTCCCCACATTTGCTTTATCTTTCCTATCTTTCTCATTCTGAACCATGGACAAGTAATCTAAAAACATCTTTAAAAAATATATATTTATTTGAGAGAGAGAGAGAGAGAGAGAAAGAGAAAGAGGTCCTCAGTGGGAAGGGCAGGGGGAGAGGGAGAAAGAATCTCACGCAGACTCTGTGCTGAGCATGGAGCCCTACATAGGGCTAGATCTCATGACCCAGGTATCACCCACCACCTGAGCCTAAACCAAGAGCTGAAAGCTTAACCGACTGTACCACCCAAGAGGCCCTAAAAATATCTTTCATTAGATGTAAAGATCCATGATTGAAGCCACAATAGTGCAAATGTCTGAGAGAAGGCATCTTAAAGTAATGGTTTCATCATTAATTCACATAAATTAATAAACTGTGGGGAGCAGTAGCACATAAGGTTTGAAGTAACAGGCCTAGTTTTCTTGGCTAATATTAGGCATGACGTCAAGTAAACCACTCGAACCTTCAGACTTAGTTACTGTGGAGCAGTGACCGTTCCTACACATCACAGTGATTTTGTAAAGATTATGAGTGTTTACAAGAGATAATGTATCTGAAAATTGCAGTTCCACAAAATATCCTTCAGATAACTACATTTAAAAAAAAAATCACCAGTGAAAATAAGAACGGTTCCTTTACCATGGTTACAACAAGAAGATTGGGCATTTATGAATCATTTACTAAAAGCCAGGTGATATAAAGACAACACTACTGATTTCACAAGGAAGAAAATAAATCTTAAGGTTAAAGGCTTGAATACGGACTCATGGCAATTAAGAGGTAGAACTGGGACTCAAACCCATATAAATGATCATGTTCCACGCCTAGGCCATGAGAAACGAGGTTGGATTGATTGATTGATTGATTGATGATTGATTGATTTCAGAGCGGCAGAGAAACAGGCAAAGGGAGAAGCAAGCTCCATGCAGGGAGCCTGATGTGGGACTGGATCCCGGGTCTCCAGGATCACACCTTGGGCCAAAGGCAGGCGCTAATCGCTGAGCCACCAGGCGCCTGGAAATTGATTATAAATAGCAAACAAACAACTGATACAAAAACCCCTGAGGTCAAGTGAAGAATTCAAGTCTGTGTTTAGCCACCTCTTCTACACTTAGTGCCACGACCCCAGATGCAGTCTGTCTACCCTTCCCCCGAGCTAAGGATATGAAATTGATGATACACTGATATTAATTACCTTTTAATAAATCTTTATAAATTATATTATGTGTAATGACATCTTAACAAATTGCCTGTTAAGGGCATTAAATAGTAACTTTTAATTTCTGGCCTTTAACCAACATTATTTAGGCTAAAGAGACCTCCCCGAAACCTCTCAAATTCTGTGGATATGGTCTCATACTCTGCGCATTTGTAAAGTGCCATCTGCATACCTGTGTTTCCTAGTTTGGGGCAAAGGGCTTTACAGTGGTCCTCTCTAACCAATCAGAATTTTAAACAACCCCACATTACTTGGAAAACAGAATTCTTTCCTGGCTTATCAGCTTCCTGCTCTATACATGACCTTATTTTATTTTTTAAACTTTATTTATTCATTTCAGAGAGAGAGAGAGTGTGCACGTAAGCGAGCACGAGCGAGGGAGAAGCAGGCTCCCCGCTGAGCAGGGGCCAACATGGGGGTCCATCCCAGGACCTGGAGGTCATGACCCGAGCCGAAGGCCTGAGCCCAAGACAGATGCTTAACCATCTGAGCCACCCAGTCGCCCTTAAGTGACCTTACTTTAAAAATAGATTCTATCGACCTGTTTTGTGATTAAAGCACACAAATGATAAAGCTAAGCAAAGTAAAATAAATAAAATCTACATATTTAGTAAGTCATACTAGGAATTTTGTAAAAACCAAAGGAAAATATTTGCATGTTTTACCAATTATCACATAAATGATACCATTTGTAGTCATGTTTCACTTCATTATTTCCAGCACCGGTTACTCAGCTATTTTGTCCAGTTCTCTTTGATTCCAACTTAGGCTAAAACACTTTCTCATTTAGATTTACTGTCTAAGAAGAAGAGGCAATATGCAATCCAGAATATCACAATTTTGAAAATTTTAGAAGTCATATTATTTTTTAATGATCTCATCATTAAATTTTCTGATCGAATCAGACTCATTCTGTAGCTACTCTTATCTTTGGTTTTCTTCAAAGTAGGCTGTTGAACATCAAAACATGTTGAAACAAGGACTATGAATATTAAAACTTATGTAATATGTGAGTACACATAATAATAGAGGAAGCCAAAATGGGCTCATTTTGTTTACTATTCTAAATTAAAAACAAAAATTCAATCCAGGTACATGTGTGAATGGTTTAAATAAACCATACACAGAGTCACATAAAACTCAAGAATGAAGGATATGAAATGGGTAGAACGATGCTTGTGTATCTCTCATATGATAGTAACTTGGGAGGAAGGCCAATTCCATTTTAATCCACTAAGTATTACAAATTTCCTTTTTTAACTAGGTTTTCTCTTAAGTTAAATAATCCTTAAGGTTCTAAAATTTATAAAACTGAAAATAGTGTTCAATAGCACCCGCAATAATATAAGGTGAAGGAAAGTTTCTTCACAGTGTTTTCATAACAGCACTGAAATTAACTTTTAGATTTTATCAGATGTTTTAATATCCATAATACCATCACCAAGTTGTAATCCTGTCCAGTTACAGATGCCACTACTTAAAGGCAAAAAAATATAAAATGTATTAGAACAGTAATTGATTTGGGTATTGGAACAGTGTCAGGTAAGTATGGCAAGTTACAACTATAAGGGTTAAATTTCATTTGATGTCATTTTATTTTTTTTTTATTTTTTTTTAAAGATTTTATTTATTTATTCATGAAAGAGACACAGAGAGAAAGAGAGGCAGAGACACCAGCAGAGAGAGAAGCAGGCCCCATGCAGGGAGCCTGATGTGGGACTTGATCCCAGGATTCCAGGATCACGCCCTGGGCCAAAGGCAGGCACTAAACCACTGAGCCACCCAGGGATCCCCGATGTCATTTTATATATGATGGAATATATCCTAACATAGTTCAAAAACTTTTTAAAAAGATTTATTGATTTATTCATGAGAGACACACAGAAAGAGGCAGAGACACAGGCAGAGGGAGAAGCAGGCTCCATGCAGGGAGCCCGATGCGGGACTCGATCCCAGGACCCTGGGGTCACGCCCTGAGCCCAAGGCAGACGCTCAACTGCTGAGCTCCCCAGGTATCCCTCTTGAAAAATTCTTGGTGTGTGAATTATAAAAAAAGCTTGATGTGGATAATTTATCTACTTAAAAAAAAAAAAAAAAAGAACAACAACAACAGCCTGCTCTCTAGTGATAGGTAAGGATAGTAACAACCTAATAGATTTGGATAAAAACAAAAAGAAAACAATAACTTAAAATTTAAGAAAAAAACATGATCTTTTGGAAGAATCTTCTTGATAGCTCTTCCCTGATTATGAATACTAGTCCAAATTGAAGTCTGCTATTATACTACATATATTTCTCAGATTATACTCTAATTTTTCTGATTTTCCAATACAAACTTGATTTAAAATGCATAATTATTCCAAAATTATTGGGAATGTTAGTGTACTAAGACCTTTAAAATGTAGTTGGATGACTACGATATTCAAATAATGAACTTGTTATTAATTTAAGAAAATTTATAAGAAATGTATTATACTGAGATTCCTAGGTGTAATCTAAAATTCAATAAGAGAGAATATATACCAAAAAAGTAATAAAGATTGAATAAAATTTGGAAATGCAAATCTAGTAAATAAAAATAACTTTCATTTTACCTGTAATAAGCTTTTTTCAAACTGCACATTATTAAAACCACAAAAGCCTTATTTTTAACTATAATATATATTGGGCTATAAAACCTTTCCAATAGCTTTTGCATAAACACAGTGAATATTTTCAGTTAAAAAACAATTTAATGAATGTTTATGAGAGTAATAAATTAACTTATCTGTTAATAATTACTTATTAAAATAAAATTTTATTGAGTGTATATTATTTTCAAAGTTCAAGTGAGAATATTTTGTATAGCTGGGTCAAGGATTTATACCTTAACAAAGGTTAATTTGTTATAAAAACAGGAAGTCTGAGTTCAAAACCAGCTACAATACATTGTATGGCTATAATTTTAATCACATAAATTTTAGGGAGAGTGTTTTGGACCTTTTTTTTTTGCCAAATATTCATTTTTTAATGATATTTCTTTCCAGAAGTAATTTAACTGTCTCCACATATTTTATAGCAACAGCAAATGAGTAAAATCCAAGTTGCTGCCTAGTATTCCTTTATCAATGTGTTCCTCCGCAAGATAATAATTAATTTACCTTTATTAAAAGACAGAGAGCAAGAGCTCAGTGCTAAATGGATAGCAATTAATATCAGACATTGGATGGCTTTTTTTTAAAACTTTGTTAAGTACAGAGCCAAGGGTTTATTTATCTTTGAATTTTTCAATTTTGTTGACACCCTGTGTGAAATTTCAACCCAGAAATGAAAGGAGTTATGCAAAAATCTCAAAGTTAAAGTCAGTTTTAGGATATTCTAAATTCAAACATCTATGAAAATCTTCAACATCATAATAATTCCTGAAATAATGTGAACCCTCTACTGAAGTACTGAGCCTCGTGTGGAACAAACAAGGCAGGGATTATACTATTGAATGAATAACGGCTTAGATTTTGATTAGCCAGGACAGTGACCATTAAGGAAATGAAATGCAAATAGAAAATGCAGTAATTGCTAAAACATTTCGGTGTGATTGAATAAAATATTGGCTTACTTTCAGCAAGTGCTTAGCATGTTCTAGCACATACATGTATTATTTCAATTAATTTCTACAGTAACCAGATGATTCAGGAAATTTCATTGTGTTTTTAGAGCCATACATGGTACCTCCACTTTCACAATAAATTTAAAATTTGTAAATGTTTGCATCACTACCATTCTGTGAATATAATATAGTTTTAATTACCTAAATATTATTTTCAAAATATTACACAACTCCATCACTTTAAAAAGAAATTTGTGCATAAAAATAAAGACTGAAGAATCTGAAAATTGACAGTAGGTACTATCCTGTTAGGTCACTATTTATATTCATCTTAATTTATGTTTATTTTTGACATTAATTTCTACATTTATTTAGATCTGTCTTACTTTACAAATAATTAAAAAGGCAAGTTTTTTTTCCTTTGAGATTAAAATTATGCTACTACATAGCATCAACATAATTCTTACTGTTAAATCATGAAAAAGTGCAATCTTAAATGAATATATTTCTATAATCGAGTGTATAAGTATATTATTGTCTTCAGTTCAATTCTGCAAGTTTGAGAGAGCTGCCATTTCCTCGTGACTAAATTCATGTCCCTTCTCATTAGATTATTTGTTTTTAAGGGCTTAAAAATATAATATTTTATCACAAGTCATGCTTGCATTTTAATGCTCACACAACCTTGAAAGTTGAGATTTTTATCACCACTGTAGAGAATGTAATTTTTTAAAAAGAAAAAAATGAGAAAACAAAGAAAACCTCTAAGACTTCAGAGCAAGAAATCATATAAATGTCTAAGGTCACTTAATCCTCAAGAAGAGCGAGGCCTTGAACCTGTATCTACCTCCCTCGCCTCCTGCCATATTGTGGTTCATGATTTAAAACAAGTTACCTGTTGGACACAGAGCAAATACAGCAGATGGGAAGGAATAGAACACCTCTGTACGGTGGGAAAAATAAAAATTGTCAATTATACACAGGGGGAGAAGGAAACACTGGGATATTTAAAAGTAGCTCAGAATGACCACAAAGCCATGTTCTTGCCATAAGAGACATCTACATTGGTGAGTCCAAACAATTGCCAGAAGTTAAAATAGGTCTGAAGCTTACTCTTCCAGATATTAGGGTAATATTTAATATATAAAAATATTCCTGAAACATGTAACGTTAGGAAATGAACTAAAAGAAATCAGTTGTTTTTTTTCCCTCCTTCATTCCTCCCTCACTCCTTGTCCGTCTCTGACTTCTTATTCTCCCTTTCTTGATTGCTTGCTTTATTTATTTTCTACCTATTTTAAAACATAAAATTTTATTTTATTTTTTGGCTTATTTTTCTAATTTTATTTAAATTCAACTAATTAACATACACTGTATTATAAGTTTCAGAGGCAGAGCTCAGTGACTCATCAGTCTTATGGAACACCCAGTGCTCATTACATCATGTGCCCTCCTTCTTGTCCATCACCCAGTTTCCCTGTCCTTCCATCCACCTCCCCTTCGTAACCCTCAGTTTGTTTCCTATGATTAAGAGTCTCTTATAGTTTGTCTTCCTCCATGATTTCGTCTTTATTTTTCCCTCTCTTCCCCTTTGACCCTCTGTTTTGTTTCTTAAATTCCACATATGAGTGAGATCAATTGATAGTTGTCTTTCTGTCATTGACTTATTTCGCTCAGCATAATAAACTCTAGTTCCATCCACATGGTTGTAAATGGAAGATTTTTTTTTTGATGACTGAGTGGTAGTCCATTGTGTATATATATATTTAATAATATTTACAAAAATATATATAAATATATACATATATCACACTTTCTTTACCCATTCACCTGTCAATGGATATCTGGGTTCTTTCCATAGTTTGGCTATTGTGGACATTGCTCCTATAAATGTTGGGGTGCAGGTGCCCCTTTAGATCACTACATTTGTATCTTTGAGGTGAATACCTAGTAGTGCAATTGCTGGGTCATGGGTAGCTCTATTTTCAACTTTTTGAGGAACCTCCACACTGTTTTCTAGAGTGGCTGCACCAGCTTGCAGTCCCATCAACAAATGATGTATGAAGGTTCCCCTTTTTCCACATCCTTGCCAATATCTGTCATTTCCTGATTTGTTAATTTTTGCTATTCTGACCAGTGTGAGGTGATATCTCATGGTAATTTGATTTGTATTTCCCTGATGCCAAGAGATGTTGAGTATTTTTTCATGTGTCTGTTGGCCATGTGTATGTCTCCTTTGTAGAAATGTCTGTTCATATCTTCTGCCCATTTCTTATCGTTAAATCTTTTTTTTATTTTTATTTTTTATTTATTTACTTATGATAGTCACAGAGAGAGATAGAGAGGCAGAGACATAGGCAGAGGGAGAAGCAGGCTCCATGCACCGGGAGCCTGACGTGGGATTCGATCCCGGGTCTCCAGGATCGCGCCCTGGGCCAAAGGCAGGTGCCAAACCGCTGCGCCACCCAGGGATCCCTTCTGCCCATTTCTTGATTGAATTATTTGGGTTTTGGGTGTTGAGTTTGAAAGTTCTTTATAGATTTTGGATACTAGCCCTTTATCTGATAGGTCATTTGCAAATATCTTCTTCTATTCTCTCAGTTGTCTTTTGGTTTTGTCAACTGTTTCCTTTGCTGTACAAGTTTCTTATCTTGATAAAGTCCCAATAGTTCATTTTTGCCTTTGTTTCCCTTGCCTTTGGAAATGTGCCTAATAAGAAGTTACTGCAACTGAGGTCACGAAGGTTGCTGCATGTGTTCTCTTCTAGGATTTTGATGGATTCATATCTCACAATTAGGTCTTTCATCCACTTTGAGTGTATTTCTGTGTGTGGTGGTGTGAGGAAATGGTCCAGTTTCATTCTTCTGCATGTGGTTGTCCAGTTTTCCCAATACCATTTGTTGAAGAAATTGTCCTTTTTCCATTGGACATTTTTTTTCTACTCAGTCAAAAATTAGTTGACTATAGAGTTGGGGGTCCATTTCTGGTTCTCTATTCTGTTTCCCTGATCTCTGTGTCTGTTTTTGTGCCAGTACCATACTATCTTGATGTTTACAGCTTTGTAATAGAACTTGAAGTCTGGAATTGTGATGCCCCCAGCTTTGGTTTCCTTTTTCAACATAAATTTGGCTACTTGGGGTCTTTTCTGGTTCCATACAAATTTTAGGATTATTTGTTCCAACTCTGTGAAATAAGTCGATGGTATTATTTTGACAGGGCTAACAGGAGCAACAACATGCTTTGCACCTTTCTTGTGGTGCCAAACTTGTATGAAAATAAGGGGATTATTTCTGTTGAACATATGTACCATGTATGCAAAAATCAGCACTTCTAATACATGATGTTACTTGTTTTGATTTTATATTAAAATATTAAATGTGGGCAGCCTGGGTAGCTCAGTGGTTTAGCATCACCTTCAGCCCAGGGTGTGATTCTGGAGACCCGGGATCAAGTCCCATGCCGGGCTCCCTGCATGGAGCCTGCTTCTCCCTCTGCCTGTGTCTCTGTCTGTCTGTCTGTCTGTCTCTCTCTCTCTCTGTGTCTATCAATAAAAATATTTTAAAAAATAAAAAATATTAAATATAAATAAATTATATTATCACATAGGTAAAATACAGACATAACTTCCAAACTTTGGTATTCATTCACTACAGACTTTGAAAACTTGTAGATATACCTTTATTTCATTTTGACCCACAAAAATTACTTTATTATTAGGAATAGGATCTGAAGCATTCAATCAGTTATTCTTGTTCTAAACTCACTTTTTAAAAGTCTGATAGCTAAATGGTACAATAATGACACAGTCCAAAGTCTTTTCATTATAACTTATGATTGAAGTTGTATTTTAACAAAAACCACTTAACTTTTGTAAATATGGTAATATTTGGTCTAAGTCATTTAGAAAAATAAGTAAAGTCAGTCAGTGGAAAATGGAAAGCATTCTGATTTAAAAAACAACAGCAGATTTAGCTTTTAAATACATTAAATGATTGTTTCCTGACTTTGTGTTCTAGTCCTGACCATGTTTTCTGTGATCAACGGAGCAGCTCTGGAGTCTTATAATTATAAAATATAGAGCATATTTTGCTCTTTTGTAATTACTTCTGAGAACTGGGTATGAAGTACCTCATTTAATCAGTCAGTAAATAAGTGTACCCTTTCTACGTATCAAGACAGTGTTTCTTTTTGTTTTTGTTTTTTTCTAAAAGACTTTCAAATAGTGTCTTAAGAAAAAGAAACAAGTTTGCTTCCATACAGAAAACCATACCTAAAAGCTCCATATAATGGTGCTTAAATATTTTTTCCCATCTGAAATATTCATAGAATGCCACAAAAATAGATCCAGTGGTATCACCAATACCAGGAAAAATTACTATAATGCACTAAAACTTTCAATAAAAAATGGAGTTTTCTCTTTTTTTCCTATCTTTCTAGCCTCACTGCCACATCACACATAAGGTCATACCAGTGTGCACACTCATACACCACACACACACTCACACACACACACACAAATACCATGAATATTCTATCTCTAAAAAACATTTAGTCTCTTATGCTCATTGTTATATTACTACACTAGCAACATATATTTTTGATGCTCTTAGCTAAATGCATATTTTAATTGTCATAAGAAATTAAATTTTAATTTTACCATCTTAAACTTCTATCGCTTAAAGTAGGGTAGATGCTGTCCGTTATTAACTAGAAGAAAAAATAATTATTTTGTAAATATTCAATTAATGTCATCAGACAAAAGGAAAAGGAGACTGGATTGAATTAAACTATGGATCAGCAAATCTGAAAAGCATGCGAATGCTTCGTGTGAAGTTAGTTTACAAATATAGTGTTTCTCAGCATTTATTTTACCTAAACTAGAAGATTTCTTATTGATCTTCCAATTGTCCGTTTGTTGAATATTGACTGGGGAATCACCAATATCTATAGATTTTTCCTCACCAAATCCCCAACTCAACATTTTAGGTTAAACATTTTTAAATTATGGAAATTGTATTAAGTTTATTTGTCTTTAAATAATACTATCCCTTCCTAATCTGTGGGAAACATTCTATTTGAAAAAGTATAAACACCTAAGAGTTGTTTCCTACCTCTCATTTCCCCTCTGGCTCTTTGAGGAGGCTTCCCAGTGTAAGAATGCTTTATGAACTGAAGTGGTGGTTGGTTAAGTTACGTGGGGGCCAAACAAAGCACAATTAACATTAAAATATAAATATTATCAGATGAATAGATAGGAAAATGGTTTATTTGTAGGAAATTACAAAATCATTTGAATTCCAGATCATTAAAATTCTAATTATGAGGGTCAAACTGTAAATAAGGAAAATTTAAAAATGAGTTAATACTTAAAAAAAAATTAATACTTACAGATATTTTTTTTTTCCTATATAACAGTGAGTACTAAGAATGTGCTGTCATTCCTTTTATTAAAAAAAAAAAAACAGCAATAGCATTTGTGGATTTTTATGTGTAATTTCACCGTGTAAAAAAGGCATAAATATATGTATTCATTTGTAATTTCACTGCCAAGAAATTTAACTCCTATAAGACAGGAGGCTGATGTGTGGTGGAGATCTAGACAATGGCCCAGCCTCCATGTTCCAGTAGGATTTATATGATTTCTACTTGTCATGAAGTATACAGTAATTTTTTTATTATTATTGCTTTTGTGAAAATAGCTCCAAAAAGAAAGCCAAATGCTTTTATTGCACTTATAAAATAAATTCCATACCAGAGTGCTATCCAGCAATTTGGGAATATGTGAGGGTCTTAGGATGAGCTTTACCAAGTTTCAGATTGTCACAGACAAATCTAAGTGAATCCATTAGGACATATAAAAGAGCCTTCTGCCTTAAAGCTTAAAGAATTAAAGCACTCTCCCATAAAATAAACTGCTAAAATACAAAACTAAAATAACCTTAAAGTCTCTCCTCTAATATTTAATCTTAAGGGAACTAGCGCAAGTTAGATCTTGTGAACTGGGGTGGCTCTTCCCCAACGACTATGGATGTCGAGGCATACGGCTGGCACGACTTGCCTGTCATAGTTTCTACTGCACAGTGTAGGGATTTTCTCATCAAACCCTAAATTAATACATAGATAGTATTTACAATAAAACTAATGAGATTTCTTCCTTCTTGGTCACACATTTTTCTACTCATTTTGGGAGATTACTCAACATCACAATTAGGTTCCCTTTTTGCTCCATCCATCTCGGATGCAGAGAATCCCACCAAAATTTATTTTTGAACTATGATTTAGTAACTACGGCATGGGTAAGAAAAGGTCAACTTTTCTCCTTACTCATTCATTCACTTGTGCACAATCTGGATTTTATATAATCTTAAATAATTTGAATATATTGTCTCACATCATGATCAAAACTCTACCGGTGATTTAAAATTTCATCTTCCCATCCGTCACCAGTTCAGGTCTGTTGTTGAAGAAGTGTACTCTGTTTCCTTTCTTTCCTCATGCACTAATGATACTTATCTATAAATTGAAGATAATAATGGTCCCTACTTCAATAATACGGTTATTATGAAGATTAATGTGATGGTACATAAAAAAATGCGTATTAGCATGATTAGCAGCTGTGATACACAAAGAAGTCAGTTGGTTCTCTGCCTTTTTCAACCCAGCTGCACGACAAACTCTATCACCTCGCTTTCTCGTTTCAGCCCCAGAATGATGCTTGTTGGACCCGTTAAAGGAGCTCAGCTGTTACCACGCGGCCCAACCGTATTTAGTCCAGGCCTCCTTTTTCTTCACTATGTGAATATGTATTGATGTATCACCAATGATTCCTCCAAATATCTGGGATAATCCACAGAACACAGAGATGGCCAGAGTGGAATTTAAAGACTTAAAGACTCCTCTGCCTAGAAGACAAATGTGTGGCAAGGCTCTGCCTGGGGGGGATTCCACGTAGATCTCTTTGTTAAATCTACTCATGGGCCTATAAATAAGATGATGAGGGGAAGTACACAAGGTTCTTAACAATTTTGTCCTATTCTAGGTAAAACACTACTTCGCTGCTCTGTAGATATGGCCAGAAGCTTTCATAATGTAAACATTCTCTGGAGCAGTCAACTATAAAGAAACTTTTTTTTTTTTGCATTTTTTTAAATTAATTTTTATTGGTGTTCAATTTACCAACATACAGAAAAACACCCAGTGCTCATCCCGTCAAGTGTCCACCTCAGTGCCCGTCACCCATTCCCCTCCAACACCCGCCCTCCTCCCCTTCCACCACCCCTAGTTCGTTTCCCCGAGTTAGGAGTCTTTCTACTGGTTAGGATTTTGAGTATTTGGCCTATAAATTCTGTTACAAATATTTTTGAATGTCTTCTCTAACTTGAAATTTTTAATCGCCCATAATTTTAACAGTCCGATTTATGTAACGGGCCCCTACCACACATGGCATCGCAGTCGTGCATACCTCTGGAAGACTGAACACGCAGAATTTATGCACCAGCAGCAATGCTATTCTATCTCCCATTGCCCGTTCAAAACACGTCTACAGGGGCTCCTGGGTGGCCCAGTCGCTTAAGCATCTTCTTTGGGCTCAGATCATGATCCCAGGTCCTGGGATCGAGTTCCGCATCAGGGTTCCTGCTCAGTGGGGGAGTTTGCCTCTCCTTCTCCCTCATCCTCTGTCCCTCCCCTCCCCCTGCTCATGCTCCCTCCCTCTCTCTCTCAAATAAATAAAATATTTTTTAAAAAATCACCAAACACCTAGAAGAAGACTTCTGATTATTGGTAATTTTAAAAGTCCTATACTCAATTTGAGTCAGTTGTCTTAAATAATTAGAATACGTTGTCTCACATCATGATCAAAACTCTACCGTTGATTTAAAATTTCATCTTCCCGTCCATCACCAGTTCAGGTCTGTTGTTGAAGAAGTGTACTGCTTCCTTTCTTTGCTCATGCACTAATGATACTTATCTATAAATTGGAGATAATAATGGTCCCTACTTCAATAATATGGTTATTATGAAGATTAGTGTGAAAGTACATAAAAAAATGCTTAGAAAGAATATCTAGCCCATATTACTAACAATGGAAAAATATAAAGAAGTAGAAATCATCCATAATTCCATTGACCCAATTTATATAATTGGCCCCTAAAGGCTGGAGGAAATAATACTGGAGAAGCTGGGAGCTTTTTGGGTCAGAAGAAGGTGCATCGGAACAAGGGTGTGTGTGTGTGGCAGGGGCGGGGGCAGACAAACCATTTCTTGGCCAGGAGAAAATAATCCACTCCGACTAGTCTAGCCCAGACCAACAAAAACATGTGATTACTTATACTCTTTTGATTCACTAGAAAATACACCAGTTTATATCAATTTTGTTTTTTGGATAGTGTTCAGATCAGTATGGATTTGGGTCACCTCTCTACGACCCTATGCTACCTTTTCAAGAGGCCCTAGGAACATCAGTGCCTTTTATGGCCCTGAAGGACCAGGGGAGCTGGTCCAGGCAGCTACCCGGCCTCCCTTTAGAAGCCGATCGTAGACACTGTTTCCAGGTCTCTGGCGTATGTGTATGTGTCAGTATATCCAGCTCTCCCCGCCCCGTCCTTCAAACCTTTTACAAGCCAGATGCAAGAGGTCTGACAGCATTCTAACATGCTTTTACTTATTTCCTTTGAAATGCTGGGGTTGAATAGTTCATTTTGAAATGCATGTGCTTGTACATACTAGAGCCTCAGTTAAAAATTCCAACTACCATCTCGATCAGCGAGCTAGTTGGCCAGCTACATCTATCTACCGGTCTACGCTAACGACACGCATCCAGTTCAAGAGTTATGATGTGAGACGGGACCGCCTGGGTGTGAATCCTGGTTCTTTCATTGAACTCTGTGGCCGTCTTTGACACGGTTGCTTATTGTTTTTCCTGCCTTAGTTACCTTTCCTGTAAATTGCAGATAATAGTCCCTACTCCGCAATGTGATTATTGTGAAGACTAATGTGATGATGCATTTAAAGAAAACACTCAGAAAAGTATTTATCCCATATTACTAACATGCTCTCTTTAGAAGTGACATTAATATAATTGTTAATACTATGATTATTGTAAATGTCTACCTTATAACTTATTTGACTTATGAGGATTTTCACATGCCATTCGATATTGTTCTTCACATTATAATTGTAGAGTATTTCACCAAACAGCACCATTTTCAATACTAAACTGGACTTATATATCATTTCTAAAATTTGCCATGATTCATTATTGTTGTTTATCGTTTCTGTTTCTCCCTCTTTAAGATATACTGATTTAACTGGAATTACTGGACCAAAATGTGATTAAATGAGAAATCACACTACTAAAAATGAATATCACAACAATATACATATATCATATATGTCAAACTTAATGTATTTTCAAGAGTAGCTTCAAATTCTGGCCAATTATCTAATCATCAGACACTGATTTAAGTATAAGGGCATCCATGGAAGGCAACAGATAGCAGATACAGGACATTTTATTGTCTCCTTATAGACTGTGCAAGCAGATTTCTGGAAAATTTTTGGACCTGGTAAGCAAAGATCTTTAAGTGTTGGATAAGGAGAAATCCAATATATCTTCAGAACCAGAGAGTTCCAGTGACACAACTACACTGACCATTCTTTTTTCTTGTTTCTTTTTAAGCTGTATATATTGATTTTAAATAGGGAGAGATCACGTGCTTGCAAGAGAGGGGGGCCCAGGGCCAGGGGGATGGGTAGGGAGGTTTTTTTTTTTTAATATTTTATTTATTTATTCATGAGAGATACAGAGAGAGAAGCAGAGACACAGGCAGAGGGAGGAGCAGGCTCCATGCAGGGAGCCCGACGTGAGACTCGATCCAGGGACTCCAAGATCACGCCCTGGGCTGAAGGCAGGCGCTAAACTGCTGAGCCCCCCAGGGATCCCAGGGGGAGGGAGTCTTAAGCAGATTCCACGCTAAGTGGGGAGCTCTACACGGGGCTCAGGCTCACAATCCTGAGACCAGGACCTGCGCCAAAACCAAGAGCCAGATGCTTAACTGACTGTGCCATCCATGCGCCTCTGACCATTCTTTTATAATAGAAAAAGAAAATGAAGTAAGAACGAGCAGTAGTGGCTGTCTATCCTGGTGGTTCATTATGAGATACTTAGATTGAGTTGCTTTAATTATGTAAATGCATCTAGTGGATGAGTGTTAATAAACTTCTATTTAAATAAAATAAATCAAAATTCTGTTTCTCCTTAGCATATTATATTTTAATTAAATTCTTGAGCACAGTCAGTAACTGTGAAGTTATACAGTTGACAAAATCAATCACTAAGGACCGTAAATCTGCTAGATACTCGTCTAACACAAAGCACACAGTAATTAGTCAGTTTTGATAATAGAAGTTTCACATCTGTCATAAGAAGAGGACACTCTGGTTCTTATTTCTAGCATTCCACATAGGTATTATTATAAAGAATATGCCAATTTTATGAAGGTCCCACAATCCCCAATAACCGGCCTAAATGATCTTTTGTCTTAAGTAATAAGGATATTAATTTTTTTCTTAAAGGTTTTAATTCGAAATGCTGTATTGAGGAAAAAAGTCATCTTCCTGTGACATTCTCTGACCCTGTACCTCTCCTTCTTCCTCTTTCTAGGTCTCTCTCGCTTCCTCTCCACTCACAGAGGCATGTCACTCCAACAAAACAGAATAAAATATTCACCCAAACCGCCATTGGACCAACCTTATAAAGTAGTGGCCATTTTCCTAATTTCAGGAGTGCAATCTGATTCGTTGTATTTTTCATTTTTTGAATCCTTTTTAAATCATCTGCATTGCCGTAGCTCACATCAATGACTCCAGCCTGAAAGACAAAAAGAAAAAATAAAGTCTTGCAGGAAGATGTACAGCAAACTGTCCATTTAGCATGATGGAATCATTCACAATAATTTGAAATATTAAAAAAGAACTATTTCTACTCTCACCCTTACCCAGTCCCTACAGACATGATTTTTCTATTTCTACCAGGGTAAAACAACTCTTCTGGTCACTTGAAAAAAAAAGAAAAGGTTCAGAGTCACAAACTGAGGGCTGCTATAGGGGTGCTGGGGGAGGGACGGGGTAATTGGATGATGGGCATTAAGGAGGCACGTGATGGAATGAGCCCTGGGTGTTGTACGCAACTGATGAATCACTAAATTCTACCCCTGAGACTAATAATACACTGTATGTTAACTAAATTGAATTTAAGTAATAAAAAAAATTGTAAAAGGTTTAGATTCATTTTTCCTTTGCCTTCTCCTCCTTTCTAAACAACTTTCAAACCTAATTCATTCTTCTAGCAGGCGATTGAATTTGGTCTATTATATATTAGGTTTCTGGAATTTGAACCATTTTACAAAATACAAGATTAATTTCCTTCAAGTCCAACAACAATCGTACCATTCTTAGACTTAAAAAACAATTTGAAGGCTCTCAGTTGTTATGCAGATTAAGTAAAAAGTCCATCATACGCAGCTGTTCAGGTGGCGCATATGTTCAGTTGTGACTGACACAACCTCTACAACCAACCATACGTGCCAGGACGGCATTCAAGGATTTTAGAACATGAGCTCAGACTATGATTTCTGTCACATTTCCAACCACCCTCCCTACAGTTTTTTTTTTTTTTTATGTTCTACATCAAATATTTCTTATTTTTAAAAGTCCCCTTTTATTAATATCAAAATTCTATGCCTTTCTGGAGATTGGAATGAGAATCCTCTGATGTAGCTGCCTCTTTCCTTCTTGAAAAGTACCACACCGTGGGGTCTATCAAACACATATTCCTATGATCCAAAATGATCCCTTTTAGTTTCCGTGATTTCAATCATTAAAATAGTAATTGTTGGGGTGTCTGGGTGGCTTAGTCGGTTAAGTGTCTGACTCTTGGTTTCTGTTCAGGTCTGATCTCAGGGTCATGAGATCGAGCCCCAGCTGGGCTCTGTGCTTAGCAGGGAGTCTGCTTGAAGATTCTCTTCCTCTGCCCCTCTCCCTCCTCAAAAATAAAAAAATTTTGGGACGCCCGGGTGGTTCAGTGGTTGAGCATCTGCCTCTGGCTCAGGGCGTGACCCCAGGGTCCTGGGATCGAGTCCCGCATCAGGTACCCTGCATGGAGCCTGCTTCTCCCTCTGCTTGTGTCTCTAATAAATAAATAAATAAGACCTTTATAATAAAAATAATAATAAAATAAATAAATCTTAAAAAATGCTAATTGTTATGCTTTCCAATGATAACATTGTAACACAGAATGTACTGTTTCCAGCTACCGCATACATATGTCGAGGCATTAAGGGGTTTGTGGTAGCAAATAGAAGAATAAAGATGGGGAATGGAGCCCTCTAACTGCCCACTTTTCTCAAGGGGAGCGAATTCCTTTCACCAGTTTCATGCAAAAGGCTTCCATGGAAGACTCACATGAAGAGGGACCTCTGGTTTTAGAAGCACAGGTGAGTACCACCAAGACACCTGCAAATCTGGTGGAGGAAACATTTCTGGCATGGAAAATTTCCTGAGCCATTTCATTCATCCGGTATCCGTCAAAACTTTACTGATAGAGTAAAGCCCCTTCCAAATGTTACCGTCCTGATGAACTGCATTTCCACGCTGCCCAAGTATCCGTGACCTTCTCGACTTTGAGCCCCACGGGGAGTTGTTTCTGATTCTCTTGAGGACCTCACTGGGCTCATCTCTTCATGTACATATATAAATGTATAAGTTTTCCTCGGTGAAAGCCCATCATGCACCTTTCTCAGCCCTCATCTAGACGTCCAGCATATGCCGTTGGATTATTGTCTCAAATTGAAACAATTATAGTTTACGTCATATCTCTGAAAAGTTAAGCTATACTTTCAAATGGATTTCCTAAGAAAAACTTTATTGTTAAAAACGCGTCTGTCAGAATGGTTTTTGGATAATAATTTTGTTCCTAATAAAATCTGATTAAATCAAGGCCTTATTAATATAATTTTTGAGTTTGCTAATACCATTATGATATAAATAACTGTGGATTTACAATTCTAAAAGCCCGATTAAGTAAATGATCACATAATACTAATAATAATGTTGAAAAGACAAAAGAATGAATACGATTCACCTAAAATTTTAAACTACCTACTAATTATGTGTGATTCACTGATACCATCTTAAAACAGGGATGTTAATTGGTTATATTAATGAACATATTTTTCATATTTAGGAGGGGCTGGGGGAAAATCATACTCGTTTGAGAGGGTGTAGGCTGGACTTTGGCTTTTTGTTTGTGTATATACCAGAAAGAGTTACAAAAATACCAAGTTACATTATCAGACAATAGCTTTAATTTTAATTTTAATTAAAGAGCTCTCTAATGATCTTCCTTTAAACAGCACATCAAGAGATTACGCATTTTAGCACATGAGGTTTTCTTTTTTTCTCAAAAATAATCTTCCACACAGCATCGTTATACCAATTTATTTTGGCTTATGCATTAAAAATCAATGATTACAGAAATCAATGTTCTCATGGTTTGGCAGGTGATAATAAGAATGTATCTTCTGCCTTCACAAGATGCCTGTGAATCAGGTCCTTCCTGAAAGTCTCTCCTATTTACCTTTAAGCACACCGAAAAATCACAGCTGCAAGAAAGCGCATTGAATTTTTCTGAGACACAAATCAATATACAATGATATGATAAAATGTCAAGCCATTTCTTTCCACACATTCTTCTTGCTACAATGAACCTTTTCTCACTGTATGCAAACTGTCACGCGCGGAAGTCATCGAGTGGGCCAGCTGAGGTACTAGGTTTAATTTATGTCCGAATACCAAGGATTAAGTTACATCTGACCAGTCCCTTTGGAAAATATCAAATAAGTAGGAACCTATGCATTTGTTGAACTATTCACTCCTGTGCACCCAATTTTCCCATTGATGACTTCCCTGACACATAGGAGGGGGTAACTGAGAGGTGCAAAGTAAAATGGAATGAGGTCCGTTTTGTTTTAATTATTATTATTATTTTTTAACCCGGGAGAGATAGAAAAACGTCTACACATTAATTTTTACTTAAATTCTATACACTAATTTTTGACTAAGAACAAAGAACTTAAACAATAGCAATAACTGAAACAAAACAAAACAAAACCCCCAAACATTTTATACTTCATTTAAGATTTTAAAGGATTGAAATGACAGCAGAGAGTGGTGGGCCACGTAGAAGCAGCTAACAGAGAAAGTGGCACGGATTAGAAATAAACACTAAATATTAAAATAAAATTATCTTTTGTGGTAGAAGAGGTGATTAGAAGGAATCATAACCTAGATAACTAGCAGTAATGAAAACTCAAAACATAAAAAGTCATATTCTGAAAAAAAAAGTCATATTCCGTTATACCCGTGGTTTTATGCTTCTACACAAAGATGGCAAGAAATCCTGAGCAGAAGCAACAGAAAGGAATGAAGAGAATTGCTATTTCCTGTAGTCAGCTAAATAAAATAAATAGAACCATCATGGAAATGACCAGGTCAGAGAAGCATCTCTGGGGCCATCCACCTGTGGGTGCCTTGTACTCACTGATGAGCAAGCCAGGGGCCCTGTTTCTCTTCTATCTCGAGGTAGCAAGAATTATTCATGCTTACGAAATGATGTATGCTTTGAAATTCTTCAGACTTGACATTTTCAACCAAATCAATCACTTTGGATCCTCTGAGCTCTTCTCTAATAGATTCTGAATGTACAGAATATTTGAAAAGCATTGCTGCTTTGACTAAAACAGTAATTTTCTACTCAGAGTCAGAAATGGTAAACCCAAGCAGTTCTCATCCTGACAAAATACGGTGTCATCAGAAGTACTATTCACCTAAATACAAGTCTTACTTCAGAAATTCACTACTGTCGTGTACAATCTAGGTTTGGATCCACTTTAAATTAGGGTTTATGCCTATTAAAAATCTGCAAAATCAAAATGTCCACCCATGGTTACCTCTGTCTTTCCTAAAAGGCATTAGTATGCTAATATTTGTGAGGACTTCACAATTCAGAGATTTCTGGAATTGTATTAGTACTTACTTTCATCAGGTTTACTCAATGGCTTCCCATCACGGATAGTATCATGGAAACCACACTGTACTGAAGCGTGAAAACCAATGCCGCTCCCTGCCACTCCTGTGCAGGCATCACTGATCAATCATCACCTTTTCAAATTTCTCAAAATGCCAATTTAGCTAATCAAGACCAATTAAGTGTCTAGCTAATCAAGACCAATAAGTAGGGAACTATATGATATTTTAATATTTAATTTTTGATGCTAAATAACTTTTAGTTATTTAAATAATATTTAGTTATTTAAAATCTTTAATAACTAGAACACAAGTACTAATCAGTTAAAATGGATCCTAACCAATCAGAAGGGATACAAGCTAGTGTGTTAAACTAGTACATCCCAACTGAATCGAGCATTAAGTATGAGACACACAACCCATTTTGCTGTGTTTGGTATAAAAGATCAGATAAAGAGCTGGCTTGTCAATTTTATCATTTTTTTTTTTACTATAATATATACACTGGAGAAAAAATACTTCCTACAACAATATACTAAAGTCAAGGCTTGCTGACATGATGACCAATTTCTATAGCAGAAATAATAAAGGTAAGCCAGAGCAGTAGTTATCGTGACATTTAGTAATTATTTTTAAAAATCGCAAGATGTTTTATAGTCTAACATAATGCACACCCATCTGAAGGAAAAGAAAATAATTAAGTTAAATGATTGTAATAAAATGATTGTAATATAAGTGAAGCACAGTTCTGTTGGGTTTACATCTCCATGTTATAAGTTTATAGACAGCATTCTAGAGTAAAAAAAAAAAAAAAGGATAGATTGTTGGTAAGTTTTCCCAATCTGAATAGTCTCTTACAAAACACTTAGGTATTTGAATTATTTGGCCAACAATTTAAAAATAACCATCAACCAGAGTATCTTTCCTTTTAGCTATTTTTATCAAAGTCTTTTTGAAAGCCAAAATTATGTCTGTCTTTTAAAAAAAGAGAATATGAAAAATATGTAGAGAATTAGGAGAAAAACCAGGAGAAAACATAATTATGCAATCCAAGGAAGAGTGTATTAAAGAGGGAATTATTTCATTTTCCAATAGTATGTGTCAGATTATATTCTAGTTTCTGAAGGAGTGGAGAAAATGAGTTACAAAAGGAGACTTCGTGTTCTGGTTATTTTCTCTTGCTAGAAGGTTGCCAATAAAAAGGAAAAGAAAGACATCAACAAGTCACAGGACTTTTAGTTCTGGTGTGCCCTAAGAATAATAAGGAAGGGTTAATACAATAGAGGGTGACAAGGAATTATTTTATTTTATTTTTTTTTTTATTTATTTTTATTTATTTATTTATTTATTTTTAGGAATTATTTTAATAAGGATGTCAGGGCAGCATCACATCCAATTGATGAGGACCCATGCACTAACCTGGGGAAAACACATCTGAGGCAGAGGTTAAGTACAAATGAATGAAGAGCTCTACCAAAAGCAAAATAAAGATATTGAATATATTAAGGAGTAACACATGACTACAGAATGTTGAAATAGGTAATTATTCATTTTTTTTAAGATTTTATTTTATTTTATTTTATTTTTTAAGATTTTATTTTTCTATTCATGAGAGATACACAGAGAGAGAGGCAGAGACCTAGGCAGAGGGAGAAGCAGGCTCCATGCAGGGAGCCCGATGTGGGACTCGATCCCGGGACTCCAGGATCACGCCCTGACCCAAAGGCAGATGTTCAACCACTGAGCCACTCAGGTGCCTTGAAATTATTCATTTTCTTATAGGGGCAGGTATTAGATATGGGCGGAATTTCAGGACATGTATCAATGAAGGAGAGAACAGTATTTGGTGATACCCAACAGGAGCAGGAGTTAACTGGTATATGTACAGCTGAGACAGGTGATGGTTTGTTGGTCAGCTTTTACCAAAAAGGAGACTTAAAATGTTTATAAATTGGAAAAAAAAAAAAAAATATTTAGCCCAATTTGGTTAACAAATCTTAGAAACAATAGTACAGAGAAACTGGACTAGATTATTCTTTCTCATCATGAGAATGGATAATATAAATAAATGTAAAATATCAGCAGTAACTGATTATGAGAGTTTCTGCAACTTTATTACTTTCTACATGTTTATTTACTATGTGTCCCTCCAGCCCTCCAGTAAACTAGGAATACAGTTCTTTAAATAATGTAAAAAAAAAAAAAAAAATGACAACAGAAGAACTGGCTAATTGCTTTGGAGATAAGTGTCCTGGAGTGACTCAATCATGTCTCCTGGGGTGGAGGGTACAGGACAATGGGGACTCTCATGGTGCTGAGAGTCCAGGCAGGAAGCTGGTGGACCAGTCTCAGTTGCTTGAGAAAGGGGATGGAAGGTCAGTTGATATTGTGCAAAATGCTCCAAGTATCCCAGAAGGGTTGACATCTGAAGGACAATTTGAGGGAATTCTTGGTAAAGAATTTACCTCTTGATCACCCATTAGTTCTGTGTGAAAGGTAAAGCTTATCTAAGGAACTTCTCCTCTCAGGTGGAAACCAGAAGGAAGTTCTCTGCCTCTTACTATTGACTATTATTGACTTTTGTGTGGTCTCTGTGGCACTGGTCTTGGCCCTGGGCGGCCGACCCAAATATTGTGGCCATGCTCTAACTGGAACACCAGTTTCTTGCTGAGTACTGGGTGCAGGGAAGTTGTATGTTAATAAAATGGATCTCGGTGGGGGGCGAGGGTGGCAGGGATCCCTGATTTATAGCATTTATAATGTATATGTATATATATATGCATTTATAATTTTTTGTGGTTTAAATATCACATCAGGGGTGCCTGAGTGGTTGAACTCAGTGGTTGAGCATCTGCCTTTGGCTCCAAGGATGACCCCAGGGTCCCTGGATCAAGTCCTGCATTGGGCTCCCCATAGGGAGCCCGCTTCTCCCTCTACCTGTGTCCCTGCCTCTCTCTGTATATCTCTCATGAATAAATAAAATCTTAAAAATAAAAAATAAAAAATAAAATAAAATAATAAAATAAAATAAAATATAAAAAAATAGATAGATAGATAGATAGATAGATAGATAGATAGATAGATAGATGATAAATAAATATCAGATCAGAATTTGGAAGGATTCGCAGAACTGACTTCTACTAGCAGGAACTCAGAAGCTGACCTGAACCATCCCAGCATGCCACTGGGGCACTTGCACCTGGCATTTTTTTTTAAATTATTATTATTTTATTTTATTGTGTTTTGTTTTGTTGGCTTTCTGTACCTGGCCTTTTAAGCAGTCAAGCACTACATTACTCAGGGCTTTCCTAGAGGGTTGAACACGGAAACGGGTATGCATTAGAGGTCTGGGATGAACCTGATGCCCAGGCCTTGGCCACGTTGAGAAAGAGTCAAGGAGGAGGAGAGAGGAGGAGGTGGGTCACAGTGAGAGGGAGATGAGGGCAAGAGTAGTTCACAGAAAATCCAGTGATGAGGAAGTTGGAAAGTGAACATAGGGGCTCTGAGAGAGAGAGAGAGAGAGAGAGAGAGAGGGAGAGAAGAAGGACGGAAGTGGACATGGGTTTATGGCGTGACAGACGGGGGAAATTAAACCAGTACTGGACCATTCATGTCCTCTGTGCTGGACACAGTACCGTGGAGATCGCATCGCTGCCTTCAATCTACCTTCAGAACACTCAAGCTTGGGAGGTACCTCAGCCCATCTTGCAATGAGGAAACCTGAGCGTAGAAGATCCACGCATTGCGCGAGTGCTCATGGCAGTGTGGGGCCAGGCAGTTAGCAGCTGCTCACCTAACCGTTTCTCCGAGGAGCCTGCCAGCTGCAGGTGGACAGTGCCTAGAGCGCCCCTGGGTGCCACCTGGTTCCCTGTGACTGGCACAGGAGAGGCGCCCAGGATGTCTCTGCTAAGTGTGGGCTGCCTCTTGTCAGATTAGCGACACCCAGGTGGCTGACGGCTGCATTAGTCACCTAATCTTTCACTAGCAAATTAAAACATACGGAAAAACAAATTAATGATCACAGGGCACTTTATTTAATAGATGATACTCAGCTTATTAAGGTAAGGATATTGAAGGAGTCGCAGATTCATTCGAGAGAATTCTTCCTGGAGGCCACGAAAGTAATAGAGGACAGAAATCGGCTTCTTTAAAAATCAATTAGATTAGTTTATTGAAATAGTACGTACACCTAAGGATCAACTTTTCCGCGTTATCTTTCTAGCCCTGAAAAAATGGAAATTGCAGCACCTACTGAAATGCGGTAAATGTTATTCATAAGGTATTTATTTAGTTGGTTAGTTATTTATTCAGTTATTTTTATTTATTCATGAGAGACACAGAGAGGGGGGCAGAGACACAGGCACAGGGAGGAGCAGGCTCCATGCAGGGAGCCCGATGGGGACTCGATCCCTGGACCCAGGGGTCATGCCCCGGGCTGAAGGCAGGCGCTCAACTGCCGAGCTACCCAGGCTGCCCAAGGTACATATTTAAATACGAGCACTTCATGGAGATTAAAATATAAATTAAATTTGCTAAGAATGTTACATTCTCACTTAACTCGGGAAGTGGTTATGCTTTAAATCATGTCAAAACTAAAAACAAAAATGCTGACCTAGACTTTTCTGTCAGATAACACATAATTAGGATGATTCAGAATCTTCAGAAATAACTTCAGGCGAATTAGAACTTTGTAGTCAAACACTTTCTCACTAAAAATGCCGTATTTGTTTTCATGAAGGGGGGGGGGGTCACTGCACTTTAACTGCTTAGCTGAACTCAGCTGTGTTTTAAGACTTTTATGTCATAAAATAGGCTTGTGCTCTGTTTCCCGGGTAGAAGATGTAACGTCTCCGACAAACATGTAAGTCCAGACAACATGTTGTGATAGGTCACTTCTGGGTTTGTAAATGCTTCTGTCTAAATGTTAAATATGGGGAAAAAAGCAGTACGGACTTGAGATATGTGCAAGTTAAGCCCGTAGTGATGAGGTTCAACTACAGGAGC
Organism: Vulpes lagopus; assembly: GCF_018345385.1. Classification (NCBI taxonomy): domain Eukaryota; kingdom Metazoa; phylum Chordata; class Mammalia; order Carnivora; family Canidae; genus Vulpes; species Vulpes lagopus. The sequence goes on from NC_054840.1 coordinate 3,021,338, forward strand.
AGCACTTGGGGATCCGCCGTGCTGAGTCGGCCAAGGCACTGCGCTCGGCGACCGGGGAGAGGAGCTCACTCGGGCCGGGCCCTGCCTGCAGATTCATAAAGGACACCAGCACCGTATACATACGGGGGCTCAGGGCCTCCCCCCTCACAACTGTGCCCTGCTGACCAAGAGACGGATTCCACGGGAGCAAAAGCAGGGACACAGATAAAACACAAAAGCATTCCCAGCGCTGAAAGCCTGCGTGCACCCAGCTCCCATGTTCTCCGTTGGTGGGACAGTAGTGGCTTCATCTTCTTACCCAGACAACAAAAGTCTAAATCCTGCAATTTCATTCCACTCCTTTATTTAGCTTTCTGATCACTTGTTATCTGTAACAGGAATCCCTCCCAGCCAGATGCATACAGCTCTGCCTTTTGCCATAACGCTTGGCAAGCTGACTTTTGTTTGAAAATATTAAAAGAGAAAGACAAAGTTTTCCTCACTATGAGAAAATCGCTGATTTTAAGAACCTGGAGGACTGCAAGCAGCTTTTTCTTTATCTTTACCTTTTTCTTTATTTTTTTTTTTTTCCTTTTTAAGACTGCTTGATACAATCCAATACAGTGTTTAGATTTCAGGTGTTAAAAAAAGAAAAAAAAAGATTTCAGGTGTTACACTAAGGCTTGATATTTTATGAGTTGAAATGATTCGTCACTGTGCATTCAAAAACAAAATATTTACTCCTAGTTCCTTTGAGCTTACAGTTTTCAATTAAAAATCTGATATTGAATGTATTGAACTATGTTGAATATACTTTATTATTTATTCATACTTATTGAATATATTTTATTATTTATTCATATTTAACAAGGCATTTTCCCCTCTCGTGATTACTCTTTGTCACATTAAACACAAGACAAGTAGATTACGTTCAGACAATGTGATATGAAGTTTGTATGTTCACGTCATGACATATAGTTCTCATATTTTAATTTCTCCCATTTAAATGTGTTTCTTTTATGCCACGTCATAACAGTAGCTAACACATTCCGGGTGCTTTCTTTTTTTTTTTTTTTTAATTTTTTAAATTTATTTATGATAGTCACACAGAGAGAGAGAGAGGCAGAGACACAGGCAGAGGGAGAAGCAGGCTCCATGCACCAGGAGCCCGACGTGGGATTCGATCCCGGGTCTCCAGGATCGCGCCCTGGGCCAAAGGCAGGCGCCAAACCGCTGTGCCACCCAGTGTTCCCTTCCGGGTGCTTTCTACGTGCACTCAGTGCACTCTACTCGGTTTGCATCATTTCATCCTCACAGCAACCAGGGGAGGTACTATTACTGTTCCCCTATACAGATGAGAGCACTGAGGCTTGGAGAACTACAATGACCAACCCACAGTTGTGCAACTAATAAGGGAGGATGCAACCGTGGGCTCTCTGGGGAACGGGATAATAATAAACGTGTTGAGGACCATCTATCTTAAGCACGGTTAATGAGTTGTTGAAAATAAGTCTGGCCATAAAACTGCATTACTTGCCTTTATTCTCAGACACAAAATAACACTTAACAGAAATTCCCAAATCTATAAAGTGTATTAAAGTGAAAACAAATTCTCTGTTCAAAAATATAAACACGGTGGACTCAAATCTCACCGGCCTCTATTAAATATTAATCGTTTCCTTTGCCTTTCTGCATCTGGGTGGGTTTCACAGAGGACAAAAGAGATAATTGCACAGAAATTATATAAGGCCATATATTCTATTTATAAAACTGACTAGGCATTGTCAGCACTCACTACCAGTGTCTTTAACAGTACGATGACATTATAGTTGATATTTATCTTTTAGTAAAAGTATAAATCACTGTTTATTCCCTGAAGCTAACCTCACTCATGCTAAATTATTTATGGATCCATTTTAATATGTATTTTGCATGTGACAGGACAACTCTCCTTAGGACCCCTTTCCTGACCCACCTGTCATTATGACGGGGTAAACAATGTCACCTTTCTAGCGCACAATGAATTACAAAGAAGTTGCAAAGTACACCATCCATCATGCTGGCACTAAGTAGGTTTTCGAAGTAGATCTCAGATATCACAAATGCTGTTTAGACCATTACCAGAAAGCAAAAATTGGAAGCTTATACAAAGTGGTCATATGATGAATGGACATGACAGCTCTTCAAAGAGAAGGGGCACTCCTCTTCCACAAATAACCTTGTCAAAAGCAAAAGTAGTGGGGAGCCTTGCTGGCAGTCAGGCCAGAATAATTTACGCACTTGGTAATGGCTCAGCCTGATAGAAATTCATGCGAATACAATGTACTCAAAATCAAAAAGTAGGTATGTCTGAATCATCAGCAGCAACCTCTCAAGCTTGATTTTAATTAAGAATGGTCTGAAGAGATACGGAAAATCACCCACATTCTATTAGTTAGAATATGTGAGTTTTAATGGCACATCAGTCTAGAACATGTATATGAAATATATGCAAATATTCTACACGCATATAAAATAGTCACCTAGAAATTGCTTTGCTTTTGAAAGTCATAATGCGTGGCTTGAGCTTTTAAAAAATCAACATCAATAAATTTATTGATATAAATATTTAAATTATTATGTACTCAGTATATTAGATTTGAATTATTAATATAATCCCGAAAATAGTTATCGTTAGTGTCTGCATCTAATTCTCACGGTTGATTTCTCAAGTTATGTTCTTCAAATACAAGGTGTTTGTGTTATCCATAATTGCATTTTAGTTCCTTTAACAGTGCTCCCTTTTAGTTAGGCCTATATTTCAAACCTAAAATCTATTTCTGCATTGACAGCTACGTTTATTTTTTCCCTTTTAAAGCTTCTTCAAATCTTTGTCAATACTTCTTTATTAAAAACAACAGACTTTTTACAGTATTTGTAAGTGGCGGACGGTCCCAAAATGACTTACGTCTTCGTAGGCATTTAAGTAGTTCTATGATTCTGTAGTAGACTTTGGTTTCTTTTAGAGGAAACCACGAAAATTCAAACATTTATAACTGGTAAGATAAATGTGTAGAAAACTCTCAGAGATGTAGCTACAGGGGAACACAGAAAACCAACCCAATTGCCCAGGGGATTAGTAGAGGGCCATGCTGAGGAAAAGAGGGACACAGTTGCGATTTCATGGCTTTTCCATATCTCCTGGGTCAAGGAATAATAAATAATTTGCCAGAGCAAACTGAAAAGCAAATAAATGGGGGTGATTCCAGGGACCGACTTGAGCTCCTGGGGTTTTTATTGTTGATCTGTGTTTGGGACATGTTTTGTTTTAAGGCCCATTGATTACTGTGCTGAACCAATGGGAGTTAAGAGGGTGCTGGAAAGGTGTGGGGCCAAAGAAGCTTTGGGAGACCAGAGCTTCTGAACCAACAAAAGAGGGCTGGCGGGCTCCCTCCCATCATTGCTATCAGAAACAGTATCTATTAATCAAATCAAGTTACACGAGTCCCACCTTACAAATATTACACACATCTAATATTATATTAGCTCTTAACCAATCATAAGGCTTTCCATGGCAGTGGTTATTGTGCACTAAAAGTCAGAGGATGACCCACCAGAATACAAACGACGCTGAACCACCAGTAAAAGAACTCTCCCACCCTTCCAACAACTAGAAACCAAACAAACCAAAAAAGCAAGATTGTATCTGTGAAGTCACTTCAAATAATTTAAATATTTAATATATTAATCAGAGCTAATACAAGAGAGTCTTACAAAGCTGTGCCAATAATCAACAACAATCAGAAACATGGTATTTATTCCATTTGTCTCAAAGGAGGCAATCGAAAGGCTTGTAAAAAAAATAACTAAATGTGTGTATTAAAAAGGTATTTTTACATGGAGACAGAAAATGTGCCTTTAATAAAGGAAAGATGGACAATTACTTGTATCTAACTGGTATATTGTCTCTATTGTGGGCCAGGCTCTGTCCTCCCAGGTTTCATATATGACCTAGTTTAATTTTCTGAACCACTTTATAAAGTTGGCACTATTATTATCCCCATCACGGAAATGAGGGAATCAGCCCTGGATGGGTGAGTGGCAGTGGGTAACTAGGGACTCAAGATTTGAAACTAGGCTATGTGGCCCAGGAAGCCACGCACGTCAGCTCCAAGCCAAAAGAACTGGCTAAGCCAGAAAAATAAAGCACCTGGCCCCTTTTCTCCTGCATTTTCCACCAAGAAGGCAGAAGCCTTGTATTTCAAACCCTAAATCTGTGAATAGTCACATCCATTTTACGTTTCATTTCTTGTCTGCACACCCAACCTGGAACACAACCTGCCTCCGTTTCTATTCCTTCTGTCCGTATCATCAGTCCATTAAAATTTGCCTCCTCAAGAACCCAGGAAGGAGATGAACTTGTCCAATCCCCACCTGGCAAAATGTGAATGACTCAGTCACACGTTCAACACGTTCGAATTAAATTCTTCCGACGTGTTTTCGCTTTCAAAATATGCCAAGACAAAGTCAGGCGATCCCAATCATCCTTCCCCTTCCCTGGCACCTCCACGCTGAGGCCATTCAATGGTTACTTTCTCATGCTGCATCTTGCCAGGGAGTTCAATTTAGATGAAAGCTGTTGTTTTCTAATTCCATTTCACTGTAAAACGACAGAGACAAATGGTCGTGTTACCTCGAGAGTTCCTTTGGCAGAATAGGCTGCGTATGAGTCGAGCAGGTCTTGGCCGCTCCGCGTCCTGGCTTCCTCGCTGCAGGGCCGGCCACTAGGACGGAGGCACTGGCCGCTGCTGCTCAGAGTCACAGAGCTGGCCCCCGGGCCCGGCAGGTTGAGCAGCACAGAGTAGTTCACAAACTGTACGTCTTCTAGGCCCAAAGCAGTCCAATGAGTCTTGATCTTCTTTGAAATCTCTGTGTCATCTTCACTTTTATACAGTTGTACCAAATTTCTGAAAGAAATTAAAAAAAAAAACACATACACTCTAAAAAAACAAACAAAAAAAAAACGAAAAATATTCTGTTGAGTTATAACCATTGGATATATGAACCATTAGGAATAGATACAGGATATGAAGGATGAATGGGGACAGGACGCCAGGCACGAAACACAGTTTGTTGGAGGTGATGAGCCTGCAGAGAAATTACACCGAATCAAAGCAGAATGAATTAAGTTCTTAAATTAAGAACTAATAAAGCACGATGGGATTGCAGGGGAAAAGAGTGATTAACGCCAACTGGTTCTTTTATTAGTTCTGATCTTTCTATGGATATCAACATAATCCATTTAAAACTCAGTTCCAAAATTAGGAGTCGTGCCGGTGGAGACAGCTTTGTATTGCGATTAGTATGATTCCATATAGAGCTATGTGATGAATCTATAATTATTGCTTTTTAAAAATGATACAGAGAGGACACTTTTGATACAATTACATGCCAAATTTCAGGAGACTATGAGCACGCTGATATGCAATAAAATCTGTATATCATGGCAAAACCAACCACAGATGATCAAATCAATAAGAAATTAATTTTTGCCTTTACTTGCTGTAGTCCATATATTTATTCCCACGCCTCTTCTGAAATCCAAAGACACTTTTTGTCAGTGACACTTTTTGCTTATGACATCCTAGAAGCCAAAAATATTTGTAAAAAATATATATATGTGTGTGTGTGTGTATATATATATATATATATATATATATATATATATACACAGAACATAGAATAAATTGGACATGGGAAATTTAAAAATAATAATCCAGTAAAATTTGTTTTGGGCTGGGATGCAAAGAGACCAGTTTCTTTTTTGGCAAAAAAAGGATCTTCTCATAAGAAGTTTACTGCTATCCAAAATACTGGCTAAATGAATATTACCTAACTGGATAGTATGTTTGTTTGAGTTCATCCCATTATTTTTCTCATACATACTTGATTCTTTTATGACCTTATTTATTCAATAACCCCCAAATGAAACACATCTGGAAAACGAATATGGAATATCCACATCGGGAAAAAATACCTAATATGATAGTGTAGAAAAGCATTACTGGAGACAAAAAAAATAGGGTTGTTGACAGAGCTAAAAGCTGGTCTATACAAGAAAATGCAATAATAAATAATTTCCCAATTTTTTCTCAGTTATTTCTCTTTTTTTATGATTTATTTATTCATGAGAGACACAGGGAGAGAGAGAGGTAGAGACACAGGCAGAGGGAAAAGCAGGCTCCCTGCAGGGAGGCCGGTGTGGGACTCGATCCCAGGACCCCGGAGTCACAACCTGAGCTGAAGGCAGATGCTCAACCACTGAGCCACCCAGGTGCCCCTCTCAGAGTTATTTCTATTTTTTTTTTCTTAACAATGTATTCTGACAATGATCAATGCCATGCAAATGTTATGAAAGAGCTGATTGAAAGAAGTTCAGTTTATATTCCGAATAAGACCAGTCTGCCTTCCGGTTGTGTGTGTGTGTGTGTTTGGCAGGGGAGCCTTTTTGAATCATTGACAAATAAAATGTCATATATTTAAAGCGTACAATACCATTTGATCTATATGTACGTTATGAAATTATGACAATCAAATGAGCACATACATGACTCCAGCAGCTACCTTTATGTGTGTTGTGTGTGTTGAGCACGTCTAGGATCTCCTCTGTAGGCAAATTTGAAGTATACAATGGATAATTTTTTTTTAATGGAGTATTATTAACTGTAGTCATCAGGCTGTACGGTAGATCCTCAGAAATTACCCATCTTATAGCTGAAGGCTTATCTCCCCTGGACCAGCATCTCTCCCTTTGCCTCATCCCCAGTCGGTTGGTAACTCCGGTTCTACTCTGTTACGGTGAGTGTGTTTGTTGGGTTCTTTTCTGATTACACACGTAAGTGATGCTCTGCAGTATCTTTCTCGGTCTCTGTGCTATTGCACGTATCCTCTGAGATATCTACCTTATCCCAGAAGGCGTGATCTCTCTTTTTTTTCAAGGTTGAATAATATTCCACTGCACATCCATCCCACATTTTCTTTATCCAGTCGTTCATCCATGAGCACTTGGGTTGTCTTCATACTTAGGCTATTGTGAATAATGGGGCAATGAACACAAGTGCAAATATCTCTTCTAGATACTAATTTAATTTCCTTTGGATACGTACTCAGGAACGGATTGCTAGATCATATGATGGTTCTAGTTTTAATTTTTGAGGAACATCTATACTCTTTTCCATAATGGCTGTACCAGTGTAGATTCCCACTAACTGTGGACAAAAGTTATCTTTCCTTTACATCCCCACCAACATGTTCTTTTTTTTCTTTTTAAGTAATAGACATCCTAACAGGTCTAAGGTGATATCCTGTGGTTTTGCTTTATGTTCCCTGATGATTAGTGATGTTCAGCACCTCTCACATATCAGTTGGTCATTTGTATATTCTTTCTGAGAAATGTCTATTCAGATCCTTTGCTCATTTTTAATTGGACTATTTGCACAGCTTTTTTTTTGGCTACTGTATAAATTTATACAATTTATAATTGTATAAATTCCTTAGAAGCCCTTGTCAAACATATGTTGTATAAATATTTTTGTTCAATCCACAGGTTCTTTTCATTTTCTTTGTTGTTTCCTTTGCTGTGCAGAAGCTTTTTAGTTTGAGGTAGCCTCATTTGTTTATTTTTGCTATGTTGCCTTTGCTTTTGTTGTCATATCAATAAAAAAAAAAAATAACTGCAAGGACCAATGTCAAGAAATATCCCTTTTCTTCTAGTTCCTGGTCAGCCTGCAGCACCCTTGTGGTGGTGGTGATATTGGTATCTGATGTATGAGCACCCACAGAGCGACCACAAAGCCAGGGTCTAGAGTTTAGGCACTTAAAGAGTGATAGTGGCTCCCAAGCTCCAGAGCTCTGGTAAAGCCACAGCAGTAGTGGCTCCGGCGCCTGAGCCTCAGGCATATACAGAGTGTCAGCTATGTCCAAGCCTGAATTGTGGGGACACGTAGAGCAGCCAAGGCTCTAGGTTTGGGGAATGTGCCTGGGTGGGATGTGGAGGCAGCCATGGTCCAATGGATTGTGCAGTAGTAGCTCTTCCTGGTATAAGAGGGGCATAGTAGCATCTCCCTCTCCTTGGAATCTGCAGCAGCTTCTGATTACCTCAGGGATGGAAGCTGTTGGCGTCCTCCGAGGTCCAGGCCACTGAAGTCTGTACCAATGAACATCATGGGGTCTCCACGGTGAACCTATGGGGAGTCTGTGGCTGAGGCCCTCAACAGGCAAAGACTGCTCGAGTCCTCCACGGAGTTGGCCACTGGGAACCATGGTGGCATCTGCTGCATGGTTGATACCAACAGCCTCTGCCTTTCTTCCTGGTTCCTGACCATTTCTGGATGTCTCAGCTAAGCTGATCTCCGCAATCCTTTCTCTACAGTTAATTCCCATCTCTGGCTTCAGTGTGTTGCTGTATATTCTTAAGTGGACTCTTGAGCCCTCCCACAGCTATTTGGATTCTTGGATAGTTAACTGTTATTGCTGGGGAGATGAAGATTGGTACATCCTACTCCCTCATCTAGGTCTCTATCCTGTTCTTTTGTTCCTTTATCCGATTTCCGTACCCCCGTCCTCTTACTTTAGTGCTACTAAAATTCTCTCTGCACTACTTGGGATAGGACAGGTAAACTGAGTTGAAACTTAGTTTGAAGAGAAAGTCATTTAGAAAAACGTATCAAGAGCATTCTTTTGTAATATGCATAGAGTTGCAGAATGCATATTTATGCAAATTTATCTGTATACGGTCAAAAGTCATAGAAATAAAGAAATTTCAATTAGTTTTTTTTTTCCTCTTTTACCCAGTTAATTGATGAGTTGAATCCATCCGAGAGTATGTACAATGTTTAATCTGCCATTTGTTATGCTGGTCTCAGTTCCAAAGTGCTTTATGGTATAAGCAACTCAAAAAAACATTAAATTCTTCAAGGTGCATATGTTAGACAAGATGGCCTTAAAAAGTAAACCGAATACTTCTTTAAGGAGCTCCACTGAAGGAGTAGTAATATGTCCCAATGCTGGATAATTTCTAAGTATTATTAAGCACTAAGGTAAAATTCCTGAGGAGAGGATATCTACATTCTCTACCTCATTATGAATTAGTATATATGTTGTGTATTATAATTTCATTTTTTAATATTATGAACAAATTTAATATATAAAGAACATATAGCATATAAAAAGTATAAATAATAATGAAGGAACAACCCAGCTTATGATATACAATATCTCTGATATTATTGAGGTCCCCTCAGTACTCTTTATTCCATCACTTAGTTTGGCCTCCTAGGATAACTGCCCCCCAAAATGAGATTTTTTTTTTTGTTTCTCATTGTCTTCTTTGTATAGATTTAATATTTATGTAGGCATATGGTCTTAACAATTCACTCCTTCTTTTTCATTGACACTTTTTTTCAAAGATTTATTTATTTATCTATTCATGAGAGACACAGAGAGTGAGAGAGGCAGAGACACAGGCAGAGGGAGAAGCAGGCTCCCTGTGGGGAGCCCGACATGGGACTCGATCCCAGGATGGTAGGATCATGACCTGAGCCAAACCCAAGCCCAACTGCTGAGCCACCCAGGCATCCCTCACCCTTTATTTTTGAATGTTCGCTTTAAATAATTGGCAGTTATTATATGTGCTCATTTTTTCCAGCTTTATTGAGATAAAATTGGTATCAAACATTGTATGAGTTTAAAGTGTTCAACATGTTAATTTGATGCACTTATAATTTCAAAATGATTCCCACGGTAGTGTTAGCTAATATCTCTGCACATCACACAACTATCATTTCTTTTCTGTATTGAGAATATTTAACATCTAGCCTCTTAGCAACTTACGGCATGGTGATTATAGTTAATATAAAGTATTCTTTTGTGATGTGCTTTTTTCACTTACTCTTAGACTTCTGAAATTCCTCATTTGTTTATTGATTTCTGAGATAAGTATTTTAAAATTGTTCCCAGCTTTCCATTATTATAAAAGAATGAAGTTATAATACAAGTAAGAGAGGAAGATAATAAATCATTAGCTAAACTATTTTCTTTTTTTAAAAGCAGAAAATAGACACAATTGGAAAATAACTAACACACAGAAGTAACTTAAAAAAATATGAGAACATCACAGCTCCATGTGAATCAGCTTTCTATGAACATGTGGATGATACAATTATTTCTTGGTCCCCCATATCCTCTCCCTGCCCAGTGCTTCCTTCATGCCTTGTAGGTCAACATTTGGACTTTTATCAAGTCCCATGGCTCCTAGTTGTTTTAGGTTCAGTCAGTGAGAAAGGCTTAAGAAGAGCCATTGCCCCCGGACCTCTTCTTCCTCCACTGAAGGGCACTGGAATAAATTAATAAATGAAGGAGCATTCTTGTTCATATTTCCTGACAGACGTACCAAAGAGTTTCTCTAGCCAAGGAGGGCATATACCTGTACTAGTAAGACATGCCAACATGCTTTTATTTATTTATATTCAAGATTTATTTACTTACACCTGACGTGGGCCTTGAACTCACGAGCCTGAGATCAAGAGTCACGTCCTCTGTGGAAGAGTTCTGGTTATATTCCTCTCTGCTCTGCATGGAAGTTCTGATCCCTCCATCCCTCACCAACATGTGATTTATTTTATTTTATATTTCTGCCAACGTGGTGGGTGTGGAATTGTATATCATTACTTGTTTAACTCAAAGGTACCATTATTGGGATGGAGGGTAGGCTATGTAATTTTAGAAAACATTTTATACCACAAGCATTATTGAAGAGGTCCTATTTTCATTATATCTAATTTTTGCTAACCAATGAGCATAAAATTATATACCAAGATAGCTTTCAGATATATTTCCATAATTATTAATAAGGATCTTTTCATGTATTATTGAGCTATCTATGTTCTCCTTTCTGGGCTGTGACTGTGTATTTTGTCCACATTTATACCAGTTTTTCTATATTCTGGAAAATTCTTTTTAGGTCATTTATGACACTTTGTTCTACCAGTTTTGGGCTACTCTTTAATTTTCAATGTCTTATGACAAACAGAAGTTTATCATTTCAATGTACACAATTTTAACACGGTGCAATGGTCTGTACACTTTCTTGATGGGCTGAAGAAATCCTTGTCAAACTCGAGGTAATAAAAGGATTCTCATTTTTTCCCTAAAGTTTTAAGTAACTTGTTTTTAAACATTTTGATGTCTCCCTGGAATGTGTTTGTGTCTACTGGGGGTGGGGAATGAGGTAGGAATTCAATATAACTTTTTTCCCCATATAAATAACCAGCCTAGTGCCCTTGATCATACTCTTCACCAATGTGCAATGACACATCTGTCATTTATGGATTTTCATGGGTGTGTGGGTCTGTCAGGACTCCCCAGTCAATTCCATCAGTCTTTTTGATCCATCTCCATTATAATATGCTATTTTAATTAGTTTTATTTCTAATACATGTTAATATCCAAATGGCAATTCCTCCTATTTACGCTTCCTTAAGAACATCTTCACTCTCCTTTCTCTTCCATACTAATAATGGAATGAGCTTATCAATTTCCTTGTCAAGATTGTGTCTGGAATTACTCTGAGACTGAAGATCAATTTGAGGAGAAATGTCATCCTTATAATAACATAAGTAAGTCCTTAATAAATCAAGCAGCAGTAAATGCTAACACAAGTTGTTTTAAAATTAAAATATTTTTTCTGCTTATTGCTGGTACGTAGGGATCCTATTCTGTTCTATCAAATAATCCTAAATTCCCTTATTAAATATAATATTCTTCAAGTTTTCTACATAAAAAATTATGTGATAAGCAAATAATGAAGGTTTTAATACCTCCTTTCTAGTCACTTATAGATGTCATTACTATTTTTTTTTATTACTAAGAAGGTTAAAGTCTCCAGAAAATATCTAATAAAATATTTAATATGGTGTGACAGTGGTCATCTATTTCATATTCCAAATATTAGGTTAAAGATGTTCCTCCCTTTCTTATTTTGATAAAAGATGTCTTATGAATTAGTATTAAATTTTATCATAAATTCTGGTGCATTTATTAAGAATCATATTATCCTTTTCTTTAATATGATGGATTACAGTAATTGATGTTTTAGCATTCAAACTTGAATTCCTAAGATTAACTTTTACTTAGAACGCATTATAATTTTTGTCTATTACATGATTTATTTTGCCAAAATTTTGTTTATAATTTTCATGTCTATTTTTAGAAATGAAGGTTGTAGACAATGTTCCTCTCAGACATCATTTCTGTCTGTTTTTGGCTTGAAGTTATATAAACCTCATAATATGAGGTAGAAGGTGTTCCTCTTGGTTTGTTCTCTGGGAGAGCTTGAATATGATTATAATTTTTGAAAGATAGGAATTTTCCTAAACTAAACATTGTCTGTACTTGATGCTACGTTTTGGTCCCCTTGGGGATTTCTTTTACTACTCTGTTAGCTCAGGATCATAGTGTTTTAAAGGAAGTTTATTATAATGTATACAGTATCTGTGTGTTTTTCAGGGTATTTATTTTTAAATACTACCCAAGCCAGAAAGGCTAACTCGAGTACCCAGCTTATATGTAAGACACGATTTCTTTGTAAGTACTGATCACTATTCCCACAACATCCAAGCAGGGAAATCTGCAAAAGCAGTTAAGAATTATGATCCATGTTCTTATTTTCTCCTGCAGACCTATAACATAGATAATTTATTCAAAATTGATTGATGTGATATCATTTTGTACATTACCCAACCTGATAGAAATTATTTAAATCTTGTATATTATGATGGTTGACTGGATTTAAGGGAAAATGAAACCCCTTCATAGTAATCTGAAGAGAACCACTATATCTATATCTATCTATATCTATATTCATAATAAATGATATCCTGAAAAAACGTTAACAAAGTTTCTGTATACGTATGGCTATAAAATCACTGATCTTTTAAAAAATGATAGAGGGAACACTATTTTTAATAAATATTACTCAATGGGGCACCTGGGTGGCTCAGTGATTGAGCGTCTGCCTTTGGCTCAGGTCGTGATCCTGGGGTCCCCAGATCAAGTCTCGCATCAGGCTCCTCGCAAAGAGCCTGCTTCTCCCTCTATGTCTGCCTCTTTCTGTGTCTCTCATGAATAAATAAAATCTTAAAAAATAATAATAAAATAAATATTACCTAATGGTCCAAATCATTAATAAGTTAATAAATACTTGTTCAAATCCAATTTTCCTAAGATTACTTCTTAATTCTGTTGCCTTTGAAACTATATTTTAAATTTGTCAAATTATTTATAATGATCTTCCCCCCAAAAAAAGGTTTAAGTAGGCTATGAGAGTTCCATGTTCTGAAATTATGTAATCTTTAAATCTAGATTTTTCTAATTAAATCAGTGCCCATTAACAAAAAAGTCTTATTGATACAAATGTCTTAATCAAAGTATTCTAGTCAGTAATCATTTCTAACTCACTTAGAATATTAAAATGCCTTAATTTTATTAAGACTTGCCACCATTTTTCTTAACCTTTTCTCCCCCACAATAGGTATTTTGGTATTTATGGTGAACAGTTCTGTTATAATTGGGTATTTTGCTATATTCAAAGACAAATGTTATTAAGTAATTAGCTGCGATGTAATCTCAATTTACTAATTCCAGAGAAAGCTGCAAAACCAGGAGTGTGTCACCTAAAATCACAAGGTATTTGACAGAAATTTTACTTTGCCTTAATTTTTAAAATAAGAGTTTCCATGGGCCAGTAGTCTTGGCAGGCAGCATAATGAACTGTCATGCCTGAGACTTGAATTTGGAAGTTTTGCATTAGCATTCCTTTGGCCAGTGGAGACTGGAAATGGGAGGATTTTGGCTTTGGTAGACAAAATTCTGTTTATATCAATGTTCAACACCTGCTACTGGATGAGCCACAGAGCAACAGCGATGTTAGAATTGGAGGAAGCGATGCATGTAGCATTCCTAGTACCAGAGCGAGTGCCAAGATTACGTTGTAAATGAATGGCGAAAGAAAACATCTAAAGAAACATAACCAGCAGAGAAAAACCCAGCATGTTTACTGAAAGTTCACCGAGACCTTATTACGTGTGTATAGAATAACATACACACACACAAGCACTGCTGCTATACCAAAAAAATAAGAAATGTCCTTAAAGTTATTATCTGAAATGTAGTAAAAGTCTTTGAATTTCTTACTCTATGTGTAGAGTGAATTCAAACACTAAAGCGTGTCCTGTGAAATTCTCCCACTTGCCTCATTGCTCTTCAAGGGGCAAACACTGATCTGCTTTCTGTCACTCTAGCTTAAATTTCATTTCCTAGAATTTTATGTAGATTCATATAATAGGACTGAATTTTGTCTGGCTTTATTCACTCAGCGTGCTTTCTGAGATTTATCCATGTTGTTTTGCGTATCAATGATGTACTTTTTTTTTGGATGCACTTTTTTTTTTATTGCTGTTTTCCATCTTATGGAAATATTTATTCTTTCACATTAATGGACAATGAGGTTAGTTCCATTTTTTTTTGACTATTGCAAATAAAGTTACTATGAGCATTACAAATAACTAAATAAACACTAAAGCATGAACTGATTTTTTATCTCTCAATTTTGCTTTGGGAAATATAAAGACTAAAACACACGGTAAAATTCTATCATCACACATAACATCAAGAAATTAAGTGGGTAGGAGAAAGCAGCAGCATCCTCTCACCTTCCTTGCCAGCCAGCCACTAGCATCATGTAAAATGATTACTCACTCAACTATTTCTTACCTTCTAGAATAACACACTAATTGTAAATCATGTACTAGGTATATATTATTAGGACTGAAAATATTGTGCAGATTCATTACACAAAAAAAATTCCTACTGTCATCATTTTATAACAAAGGAAATTGAAAATCAGGTAATGTAAGCAAGATGGAAAATGTTCCAGATTAAATATGTCAGACTTTTACTGTACTACATTGTATTTCAGATATCCACCCTAAGCTAAGTAGTTTAGCTCTTTGGAAGGAGCATTTAATCTCACAATCTTGGGATCCCTGGGTGGCGCAGCGGTTTGGCGCCTGCCTTTGGCCCAGGGCGCGATCCTGGAGACCCGGGATCAAATCCCACATCGGGCTCCCGGTGCATGGAGCCTGCTTCTCCCTCTGCCTGTGTCTCTGCCTCTCTCTCTCTCTCTCTCTCTCTCTCTCTCTGTGACTATCATAAATAAATAAAAAAAAAAATTTAAAAAAATTAATCTCACGATCTTAGGCACTTTCTATAGGCAATAAAGACACCTGAGTGTTATGAAGCACAGTATTCTGGGTAAAATAATTAAAAGTCAGATGGTATGAGGCTGAAAGAAAGGGATCTTTAATGCTTATGAGAAAGTAAGATTTGGGGAAATCAAAAGAACTGTTTCAAGAATACAATACACCAAATTTCAGAGTTGGGGAGCCATCTAATCAAGAAAGAAGAAAACTGCTTCTTCCACATTTCTTTTGAAAAAATTCAGCACGCAAGTAGATTATCTAAAGGACATCTGACTATCCCCTCTCTGTGTGGCCCAGGAGAACATAGCACTTAACTGTTTGCTTTGCAAGTTATGGACGGATTCTGATGGGCTTGGTGGCCTCCAGCTAAGTCCTCAGCACAAAGATCAGTAAGTACTTATTTAATTAATTTGACGTTTCTTTCGAAGTTATGCTTCATAGACAGCAAAATACAAATATTGAAAAACAGTAAAATAAGCTTTATTAAAAAAACAGAACACAGAGGAATACAATAAAATACCAACCCATCTGTTATGACCTGAGGCGGGGAAAACAGTCGAGTGGTATAATCACATCTTTCACCCTTGCATATACTTGTATAGGAGATAACTTCATCTCTAGCATATTTGGATTACAATTTAAAAATACAGTAGTGGGATGCCTGGATGGTCAGTTGGTTGAGTGTCTGACCGTTGGTTTCAGCTCAGGTCATGATCTGATAAATAATAGTGTCTGGTTTCTGAGAGTCTCTTTTTCTCTGTTTTTCAGGGAAAATTGTTGTCAAAGGTTACTTTTCATATTAAATCACCTTAACTTATCTAAGCCAAATCTAAAAGAAGACTCACAAAATGGTGAAGTTAATCCAATCAGTACGACATTACAAATCTTTTGTTTTGGGAGGTGAGTGGGGGAATGGGGTAATTGGGTGATGGGGGTGGAGGAAGGTACTTGATGTAATGGACACTGGGTGTTGTATGCAACTGATGAGTCACTAAATCTACCCCTGAAACTAATAATGTAGTCTATGCTAACTAAATTTGATTTAAATAAAGAATTTAAAAAAATCTTTAGTTTCATCTGCTAGATTGTCTAACACAATGACATAAACTTGGATGGTACCAATGCTTCACCGGAACTTATGATTCAGAGTCATGATCCAATGTTTCTTTAGGTAACTGAATATATTACTAAATAAATATCAGGAGAAATACTTAATTTCATTAAGATTGTAACAAAAATGGTCAATCTCCATACTTCAGAATGAGCATATTTACTGATAATTTTTTAAGTACCTAAAACACTAACATGATTATCTTTTCTTGACATTAACACAAAATCAATCATTGTTACTAATTTAAAAAAAGATAAGCTTTTTAAGGTCAAGTAATGAGTCATCTCAACACATCCTTAAACTCTAACTACAATGGCTTGCACCTAGTGGATGGTAACCATAACAAATATTCAGTAACTATTTTTTACTAAATAAATGTCTTTAAGACTACATTAAAGAATATAATTTTGTCACAATATACACATATTTTAGTTTATTTTCCAATATAGGAAATTAAATCTTGAGTTCTAATGCAAGGCTGCCCAAAATAATGAAGGTGTTTTATATAATGGAAGGGCTAATATACATCTATATATGTATCTATATAAATAGATAGGGATTACAAGATTTTATTTATTTGAGAGAGAGAGAACACACAACAGGGAGAGTGGCAGAGGGAGAGGGAGACACAGACTCCCCACTGAGGAGAGGGCCTGATGCAGGGCTCGATCCCAAGCACCCTGAGATCATGACCTGAGCCAAAGTCAGGCATGACTTAACTGACTGGGAGCCACCCTGGCACCCCAGAAAGTGCTATTATATTTTTTTAAATTATTTTTAGATATTGTCTTTCTGTGATACTGCAAATAGGTTTAGGCTATTGACAGAACAGTGTTCAAAACAAGTGAGAATTTAAATATTACTCATCACTTGTTAATCAAGACTACCTTCCTTCATGGGCAAGCTCATTTTAGCAACCTAGAATAAAATCTTGTCCATGAAGTCCTACTCACTACATGACAAATTGCATAAATCATGAAAGAAAAAAAAAAGTTAATACACCCAACTTCATGAGATGAATTGGAATCAATCTGTGGAGACGTCTGGTCATTGAAAATCATGACAAAAATGAAAACTCAAGATGCTAAAATGATAGGAAACAAGAGAGTTTTGACAAGAAGAGCATATTGCATGTTGTGATATTTGAATAAGCTGTCACTTAAGTACTTCATCTTTATTGTACGTATGGGGGAAAAACGAGCTGCGCTGAGCAGTACTGACGTTGGTATATTTCTGACATACTCTATTCCTACTGGGCCACAATCTAATCTAATGAATAACATGAGACATTAGACAGCTGACTATCCACAAAAGTTAGTGGGTTAGTGGGTGGAGGGGGAGTTAGTGGGTGGTGGGGGGAGATGGGACCCTTGGGAAGAGTAGGACAGACAGTGGAAAGGTTCTGGATGTCGGATTCAGCAAAAGAGGGCTTAAATTCTGCTTCTCACATACAAGCTAGATGACTGTGGGCATATTGATAAGCTTTGGAACCTCAGTTTCAACACTGTAATACGTTGAATACTAACATTTTACACGGCTGTTTTTTTTGCTTGTTTGTTTTTTGAGAGCATTAAATGAGAAAACATATGAAAAGCGCTTAAGCACAGTCTCTAGAACTTCCAGGCACCTAAAAAATGTTACTTTTCTTTCTCTTCCTTTCCTACGTGATCTGTCCTGAAAGAGGAGTAATAGAATCTACTTTACTAAAAGAACTACATCAGAAAAAAAAAAAATATATATATATATATATATATATATATAAGAACTTAATTTTGAGTTATGGAGGGAATTATAAAGATCTACTTGACATCTTTCTCTTTTCCTCTCAAAAAATTCATGATATCGGAATATATTAACACATGATATTTGGATTCTAGACACTGGATTCCAATTTTGATATATTTTCTTTTGTACAAGTCATCAACAGGATAGGAACACAGTGAGAAAGCTAAATTTAGAAGCAAGAATCTTCTGAAGCCTGGGTGGCTCAGTGGTTAAGTGTCTGCCTTTATTTAGCTCAGGATGTGATCCTGGAGACCCGGGATCGAGTCCCACGTCGGGTTCCCCTGCAGGGAGCCTGCTTCTCCCTCTGCCTGTGTCTCTGCCTCTCTTTCTGGGTCTCTCATGAATAAATAAATAAAATCTTTAAAAAAAAAGAAGCAAGAATCTCAGATTATTGATTATTTTTCATAGAAAAGTTAAAATCATCTCTCTTTAAGAAAGGTAGGGGGGGCGAGATAGAAAATACAGATAAGCAAAGGTTAAAAAAAAAATCATCCTATCAGGAAAATGCCCTACAGGTAATCAGAAAACTGTACTACCAGTTGGTAAGATTAAATTCACAATTCAAATGCTTTTGAAAATAAAAATCCTTAATAGTCACTGCTATGTAAACACTGCCACCATTCCCAACATTTTCTGAGGGCTTGCTCTCTACCTGCCATTGGTTTATATTCATAAACTCAAATCTGGCACATGGAATTTTAGATTATATTAAAATGAGCCTAGAAAAAAATTAGAATATTTCATGAGTTTTAAGAAAAGAGATCTAGGGGGCCTGGGTGGCTTAGCCAGTTAGGTCGTTAAACGTCTGCCTTTAGGCTCAGGTCATGATCTCAGGGTCCTGGGATGGAGCCCATTGTTGATTTTGGGTGTCGGATGCTCAGCATCTCTGTCTCCCTCTGCTCCTCCACCCTCCTTAGTGAGCTCAGGCTCGCTCACTCTCTCTCTCTCTCTCTCTCTCTCTCTCTCAAATAAACAAAATATTAAAGAAAGAAAAGAAAGAGAAAAGAGATCTATAAATAGTCCCTTTTCACTGGCCCAGGGAAAATAACTGGTACCTCATGAGACAACTTTCTAATCCGGTGGTTCTCAAAGTTTGTGGCCCAAAACCCCATGGAGAGTGCAGTCCCCGAGCCCTTCGGGAATCTGTAAGATCATCACCGTTATTTTTGTAATAATGCTAAGATGTCATTTGTCTTTTACTGTGTTGAAATATGAACTGATGGTGCAAAAGCAACAGTGGATAAAAACTGCTGGACTTTTGGCACTGGTAAAAACGGTAGCAACAGTGGTGCCTAATAATCACTGAATTCTCCATTATCATCCACTTGCAGGAAAAAAAGAAAAAGGTCAGTTTCACATAAGATGAATATTGATGAATCTCTAAAACATACTAATTTTATTAAATCTCAAACTGGAGCACACATCTTTTTAATAGTCTGTCATAAAATGGAAAATGCACATAAAGCACTTTTGCTGCACGCTGACATGTAGTAGGCTCCAGAAAAAGCACTTGTTTTAGTTGTGAGCTGATCTAATGTTACTTTTCACCAAACACCATTTTTACTTGAAATAATAACAAATAGATGAACTACGATAGATCAAGCTTTGGTAGCTGGAAGACATTTCTCAAAAATAAGCAAAGAATGACTTGAAGAAAATATCAGGTTTTGGTGCCAATTAAAATATTTACGCTTTATACTAAGAATTTTTGAAAATTTGCATTTGTCACAATGAGATTAAAAATGTGTGATACATAAAAATGTTTCTGATGAAATCAGTGATAATATGAATCAATGTGGTCTTTCTGTTGCATAATGAAGTATGTGAAAATTGGGAAGACCCACATTACTAAGTGAAGCAATATTTTCCAAGTGAGCAATGTATGGCACAGAAGTGTGCGTGCGGGGGAAGACCCAAAATATGTGATTGTCCATTTTAATTTTTAATACAATAAATTATGAAAAGTCTATTAATATACTTTTAGATTCTATGTTGCACTATTAAGAAACTGCCACCTGTTAAGTTTTGATATAAATTTTAAATATCCAGTAAAGCTTTCAAAATATATTACCCTTTTCCAACCACATATGCATGTAAGGCCAGATTTCCTTCATACACTTCAACTAGATCAACATATGCAACAGACTGAATACAGATGTGGATATGAGTCAATCTTCTTTTTTTTAATTAATTAATTTTTTTATGACTCAGTCTTCTATTAATCCAGACCCAAGATTTGAAAAATATAACAATGCCACTCTTCTAATTATTTTCTTTGAAAAAAATATAGTTTTATAAAGTATCTTAGCTTGTTAGTATGTTGCTGGATTTCTTTTTTAAAGGTTTTTTGTATTTATTTGAGAGAGAGAGAGATAACAAGAGCAATGGGGGGACAGAGAAGGACAAGCAGACTCTGCACTGAGGACAGATCCCAATGAGGGGCTCAATCTCAGGACCCCGAGATCATGACCTGAGCTGAAATAGAACTGGACGCTTAAGCCACTGAATTACGTAGGTGTCCTGGATTTCTGTCATTTTTGAATAAATTAATCTTTTCAAAATTTCTAAGTTTTAATCCAAATATAATAATTATGCACATATAGAACCTTCATTAGCATAAGCTCTTACAGATCTCAATAATGAAGACTATAAAGTGGTTGTGAGACCAAAATATTTAAGAACCACTGCTCGACCCCATGCTTAAATGTAGATAGTAATGGGAGGTGGCTAAAAACATCTGTGAATACACTACGTAATATGCATTTCCCAGTCCTGAACCGAGAT